>NC_069145.1:79411991-79525456 GCF_943734635.1 Anopheles cruzii
CAGCTTTCCACGTTCCGGTTCGGGACTACATGTCCCGGCTCGCACGATCCGGCCACTAATGGGGGAAAAATCGCACGGACGCGAATCGTGCGAAGTAAAATGGTGGCTAATACCTTTATTTATTAGAAACACTCGGCAGCCTCGGCGGCCACCGATGTGGAGAGGATTACGGCGCACAAAGGGATTGTTCCATGGTCCAAGCTTTTACACCTACCATCGCCAACGTATGGCCCGGATCGCGCGGCATTTGTGGTACATTTTTGGGGAGGATTTCAGCTTAATCGCTTTAGCCGTCTCGTTTCCCTTCCCTTTTTAGTCCCTGCACGGGTTCAGCGAGGGCTACGACATGCAGGACCTGGTGCTGCTGCAAACGTTTCTCGGACTGTCGATAGCGTTAGGCATAGTGTTTAGTGGTTCATCGATCAACAAGACGCTGGAAATTTCCTTCCGGAAGGTGCAGATATCGCGTCAATATGTTTGTCAGGTGAGCACGGATGGGACAGATGTGACGGGCCAAAGGCCAAACGTCGAGTCGAGTCTAACCACAAGCACACGTTCGCTTCCCCCCCGGGGGCTGACAGGGCTGTGTTACGTTAGTGTCACTCTCGCTGTTAGTGTTATCGGCCGTGGCCGACTACCGGGGCCTCTGCTTTTCGGCGTGGGCCTACGGGCTCGGGCTCGGTGGCTATCGGTACACCTTGAAGATGCTGGCGATCGAGCGGATCCGCGGCAAGTACTTCTCCAAGGCGTGGGGTTTCATCAAGGGAGCGGAGTCACTGCCGGTGCTGTTCGGGGTGCCCCTGTGCGCCTTCCTGAACGACTCCTCGCACCGGTATGGCCGAGCCGGTTACTACATTTGCGCCGCCAGCGCCGCCATCTCCGCCATCATCCTGTTCTTCGTCGGCTACCCGGACGGGCGCAACATGAAGTACTCCACCAATGGGTAAGTCGAGGCCTTGAGGCCGAGCGTTCGCTTCGTCACTGTTCCGTTCCGCCACCCTGCAGGTCCATCACTTCCCGCTGCACGGTCCCGACGTCGTCGAGCGCCGACTGTCAGCATATTCTGGATCGCAGCTTTTCCTCGCACCGTTACAACAACCCGCCGTGGTACGGCGGCGGCAGCAACACGCTCGCCACGAACCTCTCGAACGGTTGTCACGGAACGACGGGCAGCTTTAGTGCGGCGTCCGGCCCTCCGGGCACACTGCAGCGTGGCCTCTCGACGAGCCAATTCATGAACGGTGGTCTCAACCTGTCCTCGGGGGCAACGGCCGGAACGAGCGGTACCGCTGGTCACTTGCTAGGCAACACGCACAGCCAGTCCGTCGATAATCCGCCACCCGGCGCCGGCAGTGGCCAGCCCTTCGGCAGCTACCACAGCCCGTACTGCGGCCAGGCGGGCTTCGGGACGGTGCCGCACGGCCGGCTGCACAAGAGCCTCTCGTTTGCGTTCCAGACACCGATGTTCAGTGACGATCCGGTCCATCACACGTGCCAGCTGGCGTCGTATGCGGCGGATTATCCCCCGAGCCGGTGCTACTCCAGGTGGGTCCTTAATTTCGTGCCAATTAGCGTAGACCGGAATGGAATATGTTTGGAGGGCCCGAAATGTCGAGCCCACCAACTAAGGCGCTTGTTAACGACAAGGACTCTCCCGACTAAAGGCAGCGTCATCGCATTTTCCTTAGAAAGTTATAGAATTTCCTCTACCAGGGCATTTTTGTTGTCCGAGTGCCTCCTCGAAACGGGTCGCGTGTTAAAGTCCTCACCAAGGAACCCTTCTGGAAAAGTGTGGCCACAGCTAATGAAGATTAAAATATGCGAAATGAAGCAGCGACCCAACCAAAAGATGTTAAGCATTCCGAAGGATACGGCAAACGGTTGCTACGACAGTCGTCGTGCTGCCCAGGCCCACTACTTTTGCCGGAGGAAAAGATACCAGCCGAAGGTAATGTGTCAAACTGGAGCGAGAGTTGTGTTTGACAGTTACACACAGCAACACGTTCGTCGGCTCACTCTCCGGTGACACTTTCCCGGCCCGGCTCTAATGCCGGCCAATAATCATTTAGCAAACGTTGCCCCGAGAGTTGCTTAAGCCCCTGTTGGACTTTGTTTAATGTGGGCAACATTTGTTTGGCTGTCGTGTCACGTTCCGCGTTGAGGAGGATAATAAATTTACTTAAATTATTTTCTCACCAGATTTAGCCCACTGGCTGGGCTGACGTGACGAGCGTGCACCACCACAACCGTCTCACTAAATCCACGGAGGGCGATGAAAAATTTCGTGGTGCTTAGCAGGATTTATGGAGTCACACAAAACCCATTTATCTAACTTTTGGCTGCTGTCACGAGAAAGTGGATCTGAAGAAACTTCTGCGAGCCGACCAATAGCCTCATGAATAATTCAGCAACTCGCATAATAGTTGTTAATTTAGTTGGCTTTGGTGCTGATAAAGGCATTAACCGATCGATTCTATCCCGAGCCCCTTAAGAGCCCCGCGAAACATTATTCATAATCGCATAATCAAAATCAAATAATGGCGCCCCGTTTCGAAACTAATAAAATAAAAGGGGGGCCAACGAAAAGTTTTTGACAACATCGGGACAGTATTGCGATCGGTTATTGGTTTCTTTGTTTCACCCCCCCCGGCTGGTTCTCGTGCGGCCAAACTTTCTCCATCCCGTTGATCAATGTCAATTATCGAACCTTAACACATGAATAAGGCCGGCCGAAAGTAATAAATTTCCCGTTCGCCACGCACGCAGGTGTGAAGTTCACAATCCGTCAGCAGCAGCGACACCGGTGACGGTCCACCGGGACACGCTCGGTCGGCAGCAGAGCTTCCGGGGTGGGCAAACGGGTCGCACCCAGACCCAGGGCACACCGCGGCAACGAAGCGTGGGGCAGCAGCATCAACCGGCAACACCGCACCACCACCATCAACAGCAGCAGCATTCGTACCATTATCCTCATCATCAGACCCAGCAACGGCATCAGCATCATCATCCGCATCATCAGCATCAACTGCCACCGTATCCGGCGAACGGGCTCCAGTATCAACCTTCCCGCAGCCGTAGCGTTCCGGAGGGGCTGGGTGGGCGGCCGGGACCGGCCACCGGGGGTGCGTTCGCCGACTGTCACTGGAATCACTGCCACTGGACCACCGCCAGCGGGGTCAACTTCTGCCGTCCGAATCGCCCGATTCAGGTGGTCGAGCAGATCACGACGTCCGTTTGACTAAAGTTTAAAATTCTCAAGTTCTTCCTGTGCATCTCGCTGCACCTGCTGGAGGGACTGTTTTCGTAGAGCACAACCTGGATCCGCGTAGGACCGGAGCGCGAGTGAGGTATTTTAATCACAAGTAAAGGCGTGCGACAGGGAGTTGTATCTGAGAACTTTAGCTAACGGAACGACTCGTCATTAGACTTAAATTCTGCGAAGGTCAAGCGAAAGTCGAATAACTAGTTACAATGTTGGGGTGGTCGCCCAATCGGAATGGGCGGCCAAGCGCGACGCACGACGGCGAATTGGGTGAAAATCCGCAAAACCGAGCCGAAACACGCACAAATTCAACATCAATTCTCGAAATCGATCGGCTCAAGTAAACTGATGCACAGTAACCGGGAGGTGGTTTCCATGGAAACAGTAGAACAAGTAAAGTCGACGCACAAACTGCCCACGACCCACGCCAAACAAAGAGCGAGACGACCAATTTTCATGCCCGTGGCGTTCGGCGTGGGGTGTTCTAATTAAATTGCAAATTTTCCACCGATCATCAGCACGCGATACAAGTGCGCGTTAACCACTAGAATCGAATCACTAGACCTGCGGAGCCACACCGTTTTGTTTGCATCTCGGTTGTTAACTAAAGAAGCAGCTTTTTATCAGTTTTTTGATGCCCCTTTTTCGGTGCGGTGGATTGCGAAGCGGGCATTTTGGATGGAAAATGAAATTATTATCGATCGAATTCCAAATCGTCACGCGCATTAGCGCACCGATAAATAGTTCCGCGTATCGGTTCCACAGTATCCTTTCCCCCCCGTGAGGTGCCAATTGTGACATAAATCGTGCGCGTGATTGTTTCGGATAAAATATTAAATTATAATTACGTGCCCGACAGCTCAATCGGATTAGTGGGAGCCCCGGAAGCCAGTCGGAACTGGCGCAGATGGCGACGGCGGTGTGTGGATGGCGGCGGTGGCCATTTTAGTGAGTAGAGGCTTAGAGCGAAATATAAAAACGCGTATATAAATAAATAAAATGAACGATGTGACACACACTCGGGTGGCGCGCACTAGGTGGCCTGCCCCGCGGAATGCACATCCTAAATCCATAGTCAAAATCCTAACGAATTCATAATGTTGATTAGTGCAAATTATTGTCAAATGGCGAGATATTCAGAACCGACTCCGGAGTCGCGCGATAATTATAACAATGTTTTCCGATATGTGTTTCGTTCTAATTTATGTGTTACGCTGACGAGACGAGTTAGAGTAGGTTTGGTATTCGGAGGCGATTCAGTTGAATATCCGTTTTTCGGGGACGCGAGATTCGGGAGAGAATATTTAATAAACAGTTGATTTTTGAACTGAAACACTCGGTTGATTGCTTCAATGACTTATCGCACCCCAATTGTTGATCGTGGATAATGCACTGCAGCCATTTATTCTCGGAATGTAGCAGCGAATTAATTATTCATTGCTCTTTTGTATCGGTTTTCAGCAGTTTCAAATTTGCAACACTGACTGCGAAACACCCTCTCCGTTGTGGCCACTGGTGAATAATTAAGGTGGTGCCCTCAAATTAAAAACCTATCCTTTAAAAGCATCACACAGCAACGCCCAGCTGGTTCTCGGGAAAGGAAATAATGGCTTTAAATTTCCACATAACCAGCTCTCTATCGCTATATCGCCTTCACGGAATCCATTATTCACCGGCCAGTGCCTAGGTTAACGGATCATTCGTCATTTGCAATCGTATCTCTCTTTCTCTCATAAACATTATTTGGCAATAAATTATCTGTTGGTCATTTTTATCGCACACGAAACGATGGGAAACAATTATCTACTAAAGAGTCAACCATAATTTGTTAGTGGTGAAACGAACAATTTCGTTATACGAATTAATGTTTTCCCTTTGCTCGAATCCGATCTCTTTCAATCGATTTAAAGGGAATGATATTGGGAATGGACGGCCTTCGTTAGCACTATCTCTTAATGGGCGACAGTTTCCCGTAGCGCAGCATGCTCTTTTCCAAACACGAATCCGACTGCACAGACGGTTATTGCTCAGTTCCTCATTATTTTTACACTCAGCGCATCAGCGCTTGAGACGAAAAAAAAACAGTGAAAACAAGAGAACTATTCCGTTTCTAGCAAAGCTAATATCCCCAACGACGACGACGACGTGACTCGATATGTCCGCCGGATAGCAAGGAACCCGTCGTAGCTAACAGAACGCGCTGTCTTCTAGTGGGTCGGCAGCGTCCAGCAAAAAGAACACCCTTTGTTTTATGTCCATTACTTCCCGCTGCATCCAGAGGATTCAGACAGTTGCACAAAACTCAAGGGAGCCCGCAGGGCGCCCCCGGTCCCGGTGGGCGAAAGTAAAGTGAGCGAAAAACTGGAAAATGAAATCATAATAATGGTCACAATTTCGGTCACATTTTTCATCCTATTTGAACGATTTACATTCAGTCGGTGTTCGGAGTCCAGCTGCCCCGTCCGGCAGGATGTCCGGAGCAATGAGTGAAACGGCGAGCGAAAAGCCATTCGGTGAAGCAACTGTGAAGGTTTGCACTGCATTCACTTAAAAGAAATGTTCGCATCACTCGCCATCCTGATGGTGCAGGCAGAGTGCAGTCTACGGATGGACCGATAATCCCTGGTGCATCCTCTCGGAGGAGCTTTTAAATCTTACCATTTCGGTCCGTCCATTCCGAGATCGAGATTTCAAGTCTCGGTCGTTGATAAAAGTCTGTTGCGTCGAGTGAACTGGACCGGAACTACCCTGTTCGGGCCACAGAGTGGGTTATGTTCGTGAGGGCACCGTTTTATGGTCGAGTCGATTGCACACAGTTCCAAATTGCTTCCGCAAATCATTCGCTGAATCTCGCTTTGCGCCTTGCACAATCCCATCGTTCGCTTCCTTTTACGGGACAATGGATAGTTTTATCGAACCTTTTCCAGGTTCACTATTCTCGAAGCACCCCTTATTAAACGGCGCACAGGAAATGAGAGCAAATAAGATGTTACTTGAATGGATGGTTAAATGTCGGAGGGATTATGTCAACGCTTTGCAAGGTGGTCAAATGAAATATTCATACGCAGCTGAAACAATAAATTAAAAACGAATTTCATCGAGGGACTATAATTTGTGTCGCCAACCAAATATCGAATTAATGAAACACCTACGTTCGTCCTTGTTTGTGAGGCGATCCGACCCGACTCGAGGCTCTCCGAGTCGGCTTTCGAATTCCAGAACATCAGAACCGCCATTAGCCTAACGACGGCTTTGCGGACTGTCTTCGCCAACAGGAAAAAAGGCTGCTAAGCCAAGTGGATGGACGCCCGATGGAAACGCTCGTATCTTATCATTCTACTAAAATCCTTCCAGTGAGAGACTGACAGCGTAGGCTTAGGAGACAGCATCGCACCCTTTAGCAGACGTGCGCCTGATATGCGGCTCTTTGTCGCATTTCGAACGCATGTTGCTCGGATCCCCAATGTTGCCTACTTTAAGGCGTATCGAAGCAGGCGGCACAACTTTAGTCGGTTTAACATTGTCGGTGTCAACGAAAGAAGCGTCGGAAAGGACTTTGTTATTAGCATTTAAGTTTTCAATTTTCCTCTACTCGCATTTAAAACATTGTTTTATTGAACTTCAATTTCAACTGAACCCAGCGATTATTGGGGGTGAATGATTGGTACAATTTGAATCTAAATTGAGACATAAATTATTAACGGAAGGAATCATGCACCGGAGCTTAAATCGTCTGTTTTTGGTGGAGCACCACACTTTGATTGCCATTTCGTACGAAGAAAAAGTATACTTCCGTTCTCGATTTATTACGCATACGCAATTGCACGCCGAGTACCTACCGACCGCTCCATTACAAATGTTATTGAAGATCCGCGTGAAATATACCCCATCCTGCAGCAATAGAGAAACAGTAATCCTACCGAAAGTGCAAGCCGCGAGGGCACGCAGTTAAAACATCAATTTCCATTTCCTAATCCATGCTTTTATTGCAGTCGCTATCAAGGCTTAAACTCAAAACCAGTGTGCATGTGTGAGTGTGTGTGTGTGACCGCTGGTATAAGGATTTATGGCACCGTTGACCCATTCCCCATCGGAAACGGAAGTGCTAAAGGAAGAAGCAAACGACTCCATAAAAGAGTGTGAAAAATGGAGCTCTTCTAAGCGTACGGCGATGGAAATGAAGCCCGGAAGACTGGATAGTTCCAAAGGAACGCGCTTACCCATTCAGCCAGAGCATACGGCTGGCGCTTCGATACGACGGTTTCGTCCCTATTCCTTATCCTATCCGGATGCGTCCTTGTGACAGCATGGCCATATGCAGCATATGCTCGTTCGTGAAATGAATAACGAAATGAATGAATCGAAACCATTCCTGCGCTTCCGGAGCCGAAGCTTGCGGAGTGCCAGCGTCGTCGTCAGCACGGCCGAGATGAAGGTGAACACACGGGACGAAGGACACGCGTGGGTTTCCTTCTAACCCCGACGGGACGAGGACTTTTCTATTTGCGTTTTCGAAGCACTCCCATGCTTCGTACGCGAGTTTCGCTAACTAACAATGCAAAGACCGAGCTTGTATCGAACAATAGACGAGCAGCCACCCGAGGCTTTCTTTGTACCACGACAATCGCTAATAAGGCAATGGATCATAAAAAAGAACGAACTCAAAATACGCGGTTCCACGCGAACGGCCACTCAATCGAGTCAATCAATCGAGTCGAAGCGTATGCCCCGGAATGGGGCTACCAAATAAGCAAGTTATAAAATCTATATTTTATTGCGTACAAAACAGCGATTCCTCCCAATCATCACCAAAACCGGAAACATCTTCATTCGTCGTCGTCGTCGTCGTCGTCGGCGAACAATCGCACTCCATCAGCGGGTGGATTTACACACAACATCAACACCGAACATCGGGGAGCAATAAATAATATTCTTTCCATCGCTTCCCCAGCTTATGGGATAATGATGAGTAGCTAGTAGGTGGTGGCGCGCCGAAAGAAAGCGTTCCGTCGGGACGCAGTCGTCTTACGATGCCCATGTGTGTGTGTGCCTGTATTTCTTAGATCGTTGGAGCAACGACGCGGCCACGAAAGCCTACTTTGGGAGCGAAGAAGAGCCTCAGACCATGATTGAATTTGCTATTTTCCATGGGCAATAAAACACAGATCTCGTGCTCAAATTCAATCCAATAGCGCCACGGTGGGCTGCCACAACAGGTTGGTCAATAATCGAAACAGTACCATTTTCTCGTTTGTTTTTGTAATGTCTGATTTTCTATAAAACTAATAGTTTTAGGAAAGACTATTCTAGGTTTGCGGCTCAAATGCACGTAGTGCCCGCAGGGCAAAGATTACTTTTAACCGCCCAGTTTGGATGATTTCCCACAGTGCGTGGCTTGCCTGAAATCCGTGTCCTCCGGTGTGGCGAGCCGCTAGAGCAGCGGGATCCATAATTTTATTTTTTGTCTTGCACCTTGTTTGGGAAGATTGCTTATTTTGTGTAGCATTAACATTCATATTGGCGGATGTGGCGATGAAGAGAGACATTTTGCGTCGCCTTCTTCGGGACATCGAATGAGGATGAAGGTGCAATACAGAGCGACAACAATTGACGGCATTATCCCGCCATTCGACTCTGCTGACGAACGGAAAGCTTCTCAGGCTCTGCCATGTTGTAGGGCAGATATTTGTAGAGCAATGATTTACCATACACGATTTGGTGGTCGAAATGTCGGATTGAAAAAGTTCGCCTTTTCTTTTCTCCATCTCTCCTCTTCTCTCTCTTTTTTGCCCACTCCTGAAGCACGATGAAGAGCCACCATTCGCTGATAAGCGAAAGACGGGATTTCCGAAACCACTCACTGATAAGGTAGCGACTTTTTGCAAACACACAGTGGAGCCATGATGGATTTTGTGATTTGTTTTTCGATCAACTTCGCTCATTTCAATTTCGCGTCTCTTCTGGGTCCTGGGATTTAGCATCATCCCGGAGCTGCGGGTGCGGGAAGCGAAAATGCAAATCTAACGATTTTCGGGTAAACACGCGCTCTCGATGATGACGACGGCGCGGTCGCGGCCATAACGATTTTCCAATTCGCCATTACGATGGCGTGGTATCGTAAAAGAAAATGTCACATCCCCGCCCGATAGTTTGGGCTGAAACTGAGCGAAACTTTTCCCTCACTCCCGACTCCCGATTGCGCCATAATCCGATGTGTGCACGGCCAAATAATGTGCCATGGTTTGAAATTTAACGAACAAAGTTGTTACTCGATTCGCACCGCGCGATCGACGGGCTGTTTGGCTTCTAGGTTAAGTTGTTAAAAGCTATTGCAAATTGCGTGTTTGAGTTTCAGGCTCTCGGTTTCGGGCGGGCCGTGTCGCGTATTGATATGTTGATTATTTAATGCAACAGCGGTTTTCAAATTAAAACTTTTAATCCATCATACAGCATTGATGATAGCGTTAATGAGAGCTTAATAAATGGTTTCTGAATTGGTTTAAAGATCAACCGCATACGGCAAACATCGGGACGATGGTTGAACTTTATCTTTCACTTTACTAAATACCATTTGCCAATCTAGGTCTGCCCTGTGCCTGGATTCCAAGCTGCCCACACAATCACAGAGATCGGACGCTTCGGTATATGAAATTACCCTCCCATTACACCGGAACCGGAAAAACCATCCCACGCCACCGTCCTGGACCAAGGACTTGGATGTCTGTTAATTGCATTTGTTCCACATCCTTTCTTGCCGGTCCGGTCACTTCGGCTACCGTTATCGACGTTGGCTCGTCGAACGACGGAAATTAGATAATTCGATGACGAAGACAGTGGCAAGGGGCGAACGATGGGGCGAAATTGATGATTCCACCAACTGCCGCTGAGTGCTGCCATTGCCCTTCGAATCCGGCGACCGGCAGCCCCGAAAATGAACAAAAACTAGCCGAAGAGTAGAACAAAAAAAACGAGCCTCGGAATTACATTTCAATCATCGGGCGTTAGAAAAGGTTCTGGGCCAAATGCCGGGCCCACCAGTTGCGATGCTGGTGCGCGTTATTGGGAAGATATTTTCTGACATTCCATAAATCAATGGCGTTGGCTCGAGAACTGCAAAACACAAGGGGCCAAGAATCCGGCAAAGGTGCCGTCCCCGGGAGCACCACGGCCACGGCTCCGCGAATTAATACGTTTCGATCTATTTTTTAAGGGGGTTAAAAAATAAAAACATAAAAGCAACTTTCAAAAGGATGCTCAAATTATTTCGCCAATTTGTACAAACATTTAACAAATTCGCAGAAAGTATATTGCGTGGTGGTGTTTGAGCGTGTGTAGACATGGCATTAAACTGGCATTTGGCCCCATTTTATCATCAATACAATTTGCTCGGTCGCAAGGACTCTTTTCATCTTCAGCCATCGCGCAGTCTACTTCATTATTAGCGTAAATGGCCCCCAGCAGTACACGATCGTTTGCCAAAAACATGCCCCAGACCCTTCCTGCATCGGATTGAAAGCTAAACGTCGTTACCGGAGGCTGCTTGCTCCGGTGACTCCGTCGTCGTTGTACTCCTCTCCGCTCGACGGACTCCGGTGCGTGCGCGGTATCAAATGCGAATTAGTAAATAATGCTCCCCACATGCTATCTCGAGCGGGTCGCCGGCGGCATTTCGGCTCTCGGTGGGCCAACCGGAAACTCATTGGGTTCGACACACCGCGGCGAGAACCGTCGTCGTCGTGGTCCCCAGCGAAAACATAAACATCTTTATTCTAAATCCAAACACTGCACGGACGACGACGATCCGAAACACCCGCGGATGCGCATGCTGCTCGGAGCCTGTTTGAAGATTAAAGAGAGCCAGAAGCCAGCAGCGTTCCGGTAGTCGTTTGATCTGTCTCCTTGTCGCTTGGCTCGCAACTGCTCACAGCTTCAGAGCGAGCCTTATCCTTCCGCGACAGGCGACAATCAAACCGACGGCACACCATCATCATTATGATCGACGACGGCGTCGGTGGCGGGGCGGCACGGCATGCAGGATCCGAGGCACCAGAAGCCACCAGAAGGTTGTGGGTTTATTGTTTTGTGCTGGAAAGATAAAAACGTCCTACGGCGCCACAGCCTTATTAGCGGCGTTTTGGAGTGGAGTTTCTTTTCTTACAAACCCGGGCTCGGTAAACTTTCTGCAGCCTTTTTAGTATTCCGCTTCAAACACACAAAACTCCGTCCGTAAAATGGCATAAGTGGAAGAACGCAAATACGCGACCCGACCCCGTACCCGGGAACTGGTAAAGAAGAGAACTCCGAGGGTGGGCGAGTTACAGCTTATTAGAGATGTTTTGCATTTCTTTTCTTCGGCGCGAGAGTGTGCTTATGCATGCTAAAGCCTCTTTAATTATTAACAGCTTTCGAGGGGACTGCAATGTTCGATGTTCCTTCGGGTGGTTCGTCGAGAGCGATTTGCATTTTGGTTCCTCTTCAGATCTCGAATAATACTTTTCAAGTTGGCAGCGGTGGAGCTTAACTTAATTCAACTTGGGCTTCGGAATTAGATTTGCCAATGATTCGAAAAAAAACCGGGAGCTTCTCCACACTCGTTTGTTATCAATTATCCAAACGAGTAATCTCATTCATCCGCCATCTGTCTACGTCACGCGAACGCGCGGTTTAGGTCTATTTAGCCTTTCAACAGCGACTCAGAATAATGTTATTCTAAAAAAAACCCCAAATAATGCTTTATTCATGGCCAAATCTGCGATGCTAAGCGCCCAGCGGAATGGCGATCGAAGCTAAGCGAATCAACATATTTTCTCATCGCATCGTTCCACTTTCCGGCCAGCGGATCTGCGGACTGGTTGCGTCCGGAGCCCGAGACCTTTGGCCGAGTGTTGGCATGTCAACGCCCCACGGACGCATCTGCTTGCTGTTTGCCAAATCGGCATCGAACCGGAGCTAACCGGGTCCCAGCGGCGAAGGATGGCGTCGTCGCTGTTGCTCGTGATAAGAAATGGTACTGCCGGGATGCAACATAATGTCATGTAACTCCGCGCTGATCCTTATCGGAACGCTCTCTCTCTCGCGAGACTTTCCGGGGTCGTGCATCGAAGGCCATGTACGAAAATCTGCATCGTCGTCGTAAGTCTACTTACGGCTAAGCTAGGCTTACGCTGTTGCTGTAACAGAGTGCGAACGAACCACTGTTGGGGCGTTTTGCGTTAAAAAGTATTCAACCGGATGGTAGCTTTTAAATCGTACTTTAAAGACGGGCCCCTGCTCCCATTGCCCCAAGAGGTATGTCGTCAAATTAGTGCGCCTCAAATATTGCACCCGTCTTGCGCGCCGTCGATGGCAAAGTAATGAGGAAAGGCCCCGGATTCTGGTCCTCCACCACCCCCGAGGGACAAAACAAATCCTATCATCATCAACATCAACCGTGAAAAGCGATACGTGAGACGCGCTACAAATCCGCGCTATCAGCAGCGGCAGCACCCGCCACAAAACCCAGCACCAAACTCCGCGGCGTACGACGTCGGCGTCTACATTATGCAAATCATTATCATCGCCGTCACCTACAGCATCATCATTATGGCCCCCGTTCGGAGGCCCGTTCGCCTGCCTATCCGTATTCAGGCGGTGTGCGGAGTCCATTAAAGAATGGCTTCGGCGTTGTGTTCCGCGGGCGCGTTCTTTTCTCCACCCCACGATATGTTGCTCGTTGACTTCGTCTTGACACAAAAGTACCTTCACCGGGGTCCTTACTTCGTCTGCTCGGCGGGTCGCCGAGGAATCGTATTTGACGGATGCCCCAGCTGTTGGTGCTGGTCGGCGGCTGCTGCGGCGGATGATGATGATGGCGGTGATGATGAAGATGAGGTTGATGATGATGATGTTCTCCACATGTCACCGTTTATCAAATTGTTTCAGCACGCACCATCTGCCTACGGTCTGCGGCGGGGACGGTGGCCTACATACGCCGACTCTTTCTCTCTAGGGTCTCTCGGGGGAATGCAAATAATTCTCGTGATACTGTCAATGAAAAAACAGGCGAAGAGAGACGGAGAAACAAATCGTATCACATTGCGTTACGCAACAGCTTCCGGGGCCCGACAAGACCGCAGACCCCGAGTTCGGGACGGACGAATAAGTTATTTATTAATTTCTTTATGCCTCGGCATTGAGATGTGCGCGCGAAATTACAAAAAAACTGGCTTCTCTCGTGGACTGGCTGGTTGCTATAAATAAGGTGCGCCCACAACAATGTGGCACCAACGCACACACAAAGCCAAAGCATGGCCGGCGAAAGAGCGAACGTTCTTAATAAACAGCTGGAAATGGTGCAATATTAGCGTAATGCCAATTCATCCATCCATCGGTTCGTGATTTGACGCCGCGTTGTGGACTACGCAGGAAAGTGGCACGTGGGACCCGCGGACGGGTGGCAATCGGTGGCAGTGAAAAATGAAGCAACATCGGGCGTAATCTTGTTTATTCATCACTCCGGTCCGGAAGGAGTTCCGTGTTGTTTTCCGTACCCGACGCGCTTTGTTTTTTGACGCTTCTATGCGGGGAAAAGGTAGCAGCAAAGTGTCTGGAGAATGCGAATTTTCCGTCGAGGAAAACCATAAATCATCGCAGCGTTCGCGTGATGCGCTTCCGTTTAACGATATTCGCATCCGGCGTTTAGAGTTCTTTTTGGTTCTTCGTGTTGTTTAGATATCGAAACAGAATCGGGAGGAAGGATGAGGTCTATTTTGATCGATTTCGCGCTAACAGTTGGAATCTATTGGGATTGTTCACTTTTGTTTAGAAGATGGGCCTACCTGTTAAATTAACTCATAAAACCCCAGACAATATGAATCTTAGCTCGAGGTGAAATGAAATGAAATTAATATTGATTAATAAATAAATCGCTAACATTTAGCTTCAAGTGTTGCTTCCACGACGTGAACCACAACGTCACGAAGCCAACCATCGCCTACTTTGGAGTTGGTGTCAATTATTTCTAATAACTGTGCTAAATACGGTCCATGCGCGTACCTGACATTTCGACTTGACAGAGCGCGGCCATTCTGTCCTGGAATGGTCTCGCTTACAGCGCTCGCCACAATCTGCGACTGCGTAAACTTCTGCTTCTTGGCGGAAGCTGCGCCACGTCAAAAACGATTAACTGCGCAGTAGAGAGACAGCTGAAGCATTTTAATCGTTCGCCTCCATTCCGCAGATCGTCTCGAGTTTCTCTCTTTTGAGTTTTCCACCAAAGTTCTCGAGAGACGTCCACAAAACGGATGTCACTGACCACTGGGTCTTCCAGAGTCTTCTTTCTTCGACGGGGCAAGTTTCTCCAAGAAAATCGCCAACAATCGTGCGCCCCGGGGGCCCAAGGCGTGATCGTCTTAAGTGAATTGCTATTCCTCCCAGCCCGAGATGCTCCGGTAGGTCAGTGTTACCACAAGCAGCAGCGGGGTCGGCTCGACGGTGATGGAAACACTTCACCAGTTTTGCACTTCATCTCCGTTCCGTCATGGGAAATGTCAAATCGTCAGCTGTCTCATTCTTCCTTTGGACGTTTCTCTTTTTCACGCCGTTCCAGGAAACGGTGGCTTCCACACTTCGTTCCGCAAATTTTACATCCTCCACGCCGACCGACTTTAGACCGCCGTTGTTGTACGTTCCCTTTTCCCTGCACAGTGCTTCTGACGCATTTTAAGCCATCTTCCTGGGGGGACAAGAGCTTGTTTTAGAGAGAAAACACGTCCGTCTGGCACGATGTCGGAAGCTTCGTTCTGGTTCTGTTTCGGCGCAGTTTTTGGGCAGATTAACTGTTACCGCTTTACAGTTCGTTCCCACGTTAGATGACTTAAGGCTCAAGTAAAACATCACTATCAATAAAGTTGAGAAGGCCAAATTTACTTCACATACAGTCGATTTGCGATATTGCTTAAGAACCCTCAAATAAATAGTGCTACTTGTACCTAGCAAACTCCAGCAAAAGATGCCCGGATACAAGAACTTTTCCTACGAAATACGCAAAGGTAACGAATAACCAATAGCAAACATTGATTATTTTCGTTCATATTCCGTTAGAAAGCCAGATACCAATTAATGGTGCTAATCGCCTGAAATGGTGGAACCCGTTAACGAAACGACACCGGTCGACGGGGCGGTCACGCAACACTTGCTTGGCCACCGTCTTGGCCGTGTTCTAAGAAGCGCGCGGCGGCGATCAAGAACAAGAGCAACGGCGCCTGTGAGCGGTTTCGGAGAGCGTATAACCGCAAAACTACTCACAACTTGTTTCAACTTCCGTGGCCGCGAAGACGAGCGGCACTTTGGCCGGTTGTCAGCTAGGGGTATGACGTCCGCGCGTTTTGCGAACGGGGCCTCCGTTTTTTTTTTCGTACACCTTTCACTATCCTTTGCGCGGCGAGAGAGAGCGAGCCCGAGAACCGAAACCGCGATTTGCGTGGCCACTCGCGGGGGTTGGGTGTCGGTGGGGTCCCTTCATCTTATAAAAGAGACTCCCCGCGAGGTCCGTTTCTTCAGTATACGAACGAACTCTGGCCGAACTCTGGTGGGGTGCGCGAAACTACGGTACGCGACTGTTCGCGATCGCGGAGTACGCGACCTGCTCTCTGACTGCGGGACTTGTTGACTCGAAACAACTTCTTCCATGCTCGACGGGATTTAGTGAAGCAAGAATTGATCCACGATCCGTAAGACGTGGAGTGTTCCGCGCGATCAATCTGCACTTTATTTTCGCACAAGCCCCACGAAGCTGACTCAGCGCATTCGCGATCGATGATCGATTGATCAGCCGTCTCGGTTCTACTCGGCGGTTCTGCGCTTGTGTGTTGTCGCCCCACGTCCCCGCGAGACTTGCCATCTTGAGTCACTCTCTCTCTCTCCCTCCTTCCCTCTCTTTTCATTTGTCTCTCCCTCTCTCGATCGACGATTAAGTTGCCCCTTCTTAAAAAGCCACAGCAGCCCGGTCTCCATCAATCATTGACTCGCAAACTGGCCAACGGGCAGGACGGTCAACGAGGTGCCAATCCTAGTGATAATCTTACAACTTCTCCCTTCCGTGCTTTCAGTGATCAGCGTGTGTGTGTGTGTGTGTGTCCGTACGCGCGTGCGTGTGTGTAAAAAGTTTTAAAATAGAAAAGCAATCGCTAGTGATCCTCGACAAAGTGATCCCGAAATAATCACGGTTACAATGGCGATGAAGTGGATGATTCTGAGCTGTTTGGTCATTGCGTGCGTGATTCACGCCGGAGGTGAGTTTTTGAAGGGAATTTTCTTATAAAATTGCACGTTTTTCACCTCTGTGTGATCAAGTGATCTTCATGTGCATGCATCTTCATTTCGTTGTGCATAGATCGTGTATAAAGTGTTGTGTACATAAGTGGTAACCCTTTGACAGTGTATATATCATCGACTAGTAGCCCTCCGGTTAGCTCAAATCTTCATTTCCGTTCTGGCTTCTTTTCTGTCACTATCTGTCTGTAGTATACTCTGTCATGTTCTATTTCCTAATTTCTTTCGCGGATTGATCCTTCTCATACGAAACATCCGTTTTGTTTTTCATTATCAAAATCTTTGTCATATTTAACATTTGCACTCACAACGGTTTACTGTAGCAGGATTGATTTATGGGAAGTCTGCCTTCCTCCAACGCCTTCGCACCCGACCTTACATGGGTTATCCTCCTGCACAGGAAAAGAAATCCGTTGTCCAGCCAAATGAATGATGCTAAGCTGACGGGAAAGACTAAATTGAAGCGTTCGATAGAATTCTCATTTACTTGCTCAATTATTTCTCTTCACCGCTTTTTAGGTGATAATAAATAGAAACCGATGCCAACTGATGCGCATTAACCTGCGCTGATAAGTGCTACAAATGTTGCACAAAACGCTACGAAGCATAATTAGTTGCCGAACCAGCGAACGGCAGCGAAGTGGAAGCAGATGAAAGGAGCGTACCCCGTGCCATTATCTCACTTTGTTGATTTATGTTGCTACAATTGTTTTTGCTCCGCCGTTTCCGCTTTGGCACGCGGAAGCATGGAACGG
The DNA here is from genome assembly GCF_943734635.1 of Anopheles cruzii. NCBI lineage: Eukaryota > Metazoa > Arthropoda > Insecta > Diptera > Culicidae > Anopheles > Anopheles cruzii. Next base: position 79,429,320 of record NC_069145.1, read on the forward strand.
CACGGAGGCAGGCACGGAGTTGGCGTGACGCGTCCGTTGGCGTGCCTCACGTCTACACGTACTCGGCATGTATCACGGTCTGTTGCTCCAGCTGGGCCTGATGACGCTACCGAAGCCCAATCTTCATTTTATTCGACGAACCGCACAAGGTCGGCCCCACACGGCTTTAAAAAGGGACGTACGAAAACGCGGCTCACACTCCCTCGTCGGAAGCATATATTGGCGCATGGCGGATGAATATTTTACCGTGTGATCGATCGTGACCTGAGCGCGGCCCCTCGAGGTGATGCTATAAAAATCTTGCACTACTTCCTGCTGTTGGAGCTTATTAATTATTGTTTAGGAGCAACGGAGCGATCCGTGTATCCTGTTTCTGCTTGAAAGCGAGTCTTTGGCCTTGCCCACGTACTGCATACATTAATGCACAACTGGTTTTTATCAGATTAACAGATAGTTCACACAACATACAGCTGATTTGCGGAACCACACGAATGCTGCCACGAGGCGAAATTGCGGCCGTAAGAAATAAGAAACATCATATTCGGCGCCGCTTCAGCCGCCACCGAAAGCGTGAAGTACACGCAGTTTCACTCCGCTCGTGCCTTCTTGGCCACTGCCGCTGTGTTCTTTTTCAAGTTAACGGATGTTAATGTACTGTACGGCCCAATGGTCCGGTCCTTTCTGGTTTCGAACAGAACCGCCTAATAGGCACCTCGTTGGCAGTCTCTGTCAGGGACTCTTTTACCCTGAACCGGCAAGGCAAGTTGGACATTGGCCGCGCCAATGGGAGCAATTGCAAAGCGGCGCACTTGGCACAAAAAACACAGCAACGATTAACTTTAAAGAACGCCATTGCCCACACTATAGCATGGAAAAGTTAGTGAACACATAAAAATACGAAATAAAATAAACCACAACCGGTGGCAACACCAGCAGCACCAGCGCCTATTAACCGCTTGGATGAGCTTCTCCCGCTAGGCCGTGGCTTGACCGAAACGACGCACGGTGAAACGAAAATGGTAGAATAATTAGCTCCGCTGCTCTTCTGACGGCCCTACGCGAATGTCTATGCCAATGCCGCCGGCGGATATCGAAGCCCTGCGATCATAAAAGTCAGAAAAAGAGGACAGAAGCTGCACAAGTGCAACTTCGGGCCGCCGGGGCTAGACGCTTTCCCCTTTTAGCGGGGAGCCAAAGACCGGCGAAAGGAGGGTATGCAACCCGGGAGCCCCATTCCGGGGAAGGTGCCAATGACATCGGGTGCCGGGTTGATGATATTTTGGCATTCCGTTATTCGAAGCTCGGAAACATGAGAAAGGAAATACGTAAATTAGGCAAACGATTTTACTATAAATAAATAAAATAATCAAATAACATAGTCCAGTAGGCCGTTGCTTTTCGTTGTTCAAGAATATTGATAGCTGAGAGAGTTAGGACTAAAATCAGCAAAAGATGTTTCTCATCTCGGCTGAAACGATGCTCTATATTTTAATTTAATGTTGCCACACTAATCATCCTTCGTGGCCACCGACTGTTGCAACCCGCCAGGAAGTTCGATAACAAATTCGAACTAATAAAATGCAACCCCAGCAGGTTTCATTTCGCTCCCGACCCCCGCGACTAGCGCGGCCATGAAGGCCACGGGGCTTCTGGCTGCAGGTTGGTTCTGACCACCAGGACCGGTGGTCGTTAATTCGATCATCCGTGTGCACCACCCAAAACCGGTTCCGGCTGACCGGCGACGACCGACCGACCGGTGGCGTTAAACTGCGCCGTGTACGGGCACCAATTTCGCATGCACCGCCAACCCGACCCGGCGGCGGGAACTGAATCCCATTAGACCGTTGCCGGTTTTTATTGTCCTACCCGTGGCCCATCGAACCGCCCTCCGGAAACACGCCGGCAGAATCGGTTCTCAACACCGAACCGGCACACTTAGAAGTTTGCGAGGCTCAGAAGCCGCCAAGCCACTTTATCGGGGAACCGGGAAATAAGGGCTAAAAATATGCAACGCCGGTGGGGGGGAAAGATGGTTCAATGTCACCCTTCCGATGCCACCCGCGCTCTCGCGAATGGCGCAGTAGTAGCAGCTGCGCAGCGACGCGCATCGAAAACTGGTTGCACTTGCGCATTATTATTATTGTTATTTTCCCTTTTTGTCGCTCCGTCGGCCCCGGGCGTCCTAGGGCCACCTAGGTTCGCCTGATAGGAAATCGAGATCGGTTTTAAAATTCCACGTGAGCGCTGGGCGGCGCTGGTAGAACGTTCTAGCCGTGGTCGCGGTCGTGAAAACGAGTTTCCACTGCGCGACTGACTCCGGGCCCCCCAAGGCCGGCCGGCTGGCCGGGCGTGGGCAAATGAAGTGTAAATTTGCACGGCAAATATGGGGTGGAAAGAGGTTAAGAAGGGCAGGCTACTAGGCAGGCTAGGCCCGGCGGCCAGGCTACTCCAGTGCGGCACTCCCGGGTTGTTGATTGATTGGATTGGAATTTGTTTAACCGGATCTACAGAAAGAAAGCTTCCCTTTGCTGCCTGACTCATTTACTCATTGGAACGAGTTGGAATAAAGTAAAATAAGCGTCACTTCGGCGCACGTCAAATGAACACAAAATGTTGAAGCTGCGACTTGCGGCGGCAAATTGAGCGATCCTCGGTATGGTTATTAAATAGCGATCCGCTAAATAGAATTGCAACAATTTAACCTAACCGTTACTGTCAGACACCACGCTCCGGACAGCTCGCAGAGAGAAGAGCAGAAGAGAAGACCATAAAAGTCGAAAAATCTCATCAATCCTAGCAACCCCACCGGCATCCGTCCATGTGGCGGCGGCCATTGCGGAACAAATCGGTGAACAGCAGAAAAAAACGCGAGAGACTCGAGAAACGCGGGCGATATAAAGTAACCAAAATTGCTGCCCGTCATCATCATCATCATTACAGCGATCATCATTATCGTCATTAGTGCAAATAAATGCTCGCTTGGTACGTGGCCCCTCGGCGTGGATTCTTTGGCCGCGCAGCCGGACAGGACTTCGATCGACAGTGAGCTACGGAGAGATAGAGAGAGAGAGAGAGATTTTTTTAACGCTACATTCCTCATGCGGGGCGGGAAGTTACCTTAAACGAGGGGCAGATGTTTGGGGCCGATCGCGTCTCAAGGTCAACCCCCAAGATCAACGATCGGTTGATTCCTGGGCTCCGTCACGAAACTAGTGTACAAAGCACACTAAACACGATCGCGAAACGATCAACATAACATAGACAACACAACACGATCGCCACCACAAAACTAATCACTCTGCATGACACACTAATCTGTACATTCGGGGGAAGTTTGGCACTGTATTTTGACCACCAGGAAGTAACAGCCGAACCGCACGAACACTAAGTACCGTTCTCCTGCAGAGTCCGCCCCACGCTATCAGGTGTTGGAGCCACGCGAAGGTTACGTGCCCGTGTACATTCGCGTCGGCGATGAACCGTTGGCCGACATCAACCCCGAGCTGGCGGCCGCGTTCCAGGAGTCAGTAGGTCGCGTAAGTCGCTCCGAGCTCGCCCAAGTAAGTGATTGATCGTTCGCAGCTGATCGCAGCATGTGTCGCATCTGAACACGTCACTCGTCTCTGTTAATTTGTAGGCTCTGCAGGCTGACCAGGGTGTTGCGGGGCATTCTTCGAGCCTAACGGACTCACACTCACACTCCGCTTCCGACGAGCACAAGATACTGTTGGCCGGATCGGCCGTCAAGCCGGAGGCACCACCGAAGGTTTAAGGCCGCAGCCGCAGGATGACGAAGCACGGAGTCCAGTTACACTAACCGGCACAGTTACCTGTGCGATCGAGCACACGTCCAATGTTATTTATTTCGTTACGCAAAGCGCCGCTGTTCTACTAAACTGTACCAAACCCGATTTTCCGTTGCATTCCCAATAAAGTACGCCACGTTGGGCTTCCACGTGGACCCAGAGTGTTTTGGGGGTTTGATGTTTGTTCCTCTGTTCCGCCCCGAAAGGCCCACGGTTCGGTGCGTCCTGACTGCTGATGGCTTTTTAAACGACTTCCTTTCTGTACTCCCACGGTAGATGCGAGTCCGGACAAGCACAAGGATTACCCGAAAAAGGGAGGCTTCGTGCCGGTTTACATTCGCTTCGGTAATCAACCGTTAGCTTCCATCAGTCCCGAGCTGGCCGCCGCATTCCAGGAAAGCTCGGGTCGCAGCTCTCGCAGCAAGTTGATTCAGGTAAGTCACTTGGCAAGTACCACTCTCCGACCGGCCGCTAACCCGCTTTGTTGTGCCACCTTTGCCAGGAGCTGAACCGTCCGGTGCGATTCTCGTCGGAGTCGAGCAGTGACGAGGAACTGCGGAATGACATCGCGAGCAAGCCGACCACAGTGAAGAAGGTGGACTCGGCCAGCAGCGAGAGCAACTCCATCTCGAACGAATCAATCTCTTCCGAGAAGGAAGCCAAGGAGGCCATCAAGAATTTGCTTAAACAAATGCATGCTCTCAGCAATCCGCCGTCGGTGAAGACAAACACGGTCTAATGGCTGCGCACTTGCCAGGCACTTGCCAGGGCCCTCATTAGCAGCGGTAGAAAGGCGGCTCGATGGAAAGTTGGCCGCGTGTGTTTACTAAAACCTTCAGATACTCTTGCACTGCACACTGCCATTTTGATAAATTGTATTTATAGGGAAGAAATTATATTAAATTCTCAAAAAGAAGACTGCATTAATTTAGGTCGGTGCTTTTTGGCAAACCTTAGAAGAAACAAAATCAATGAAAAAAACGAATTCAACAAGTGGTTCCCGGCCTTTTCGGGAGCCCGATTAGGGAATCGAGATTTACAATAGGTAAAAGGGCAAAAATAAAAACATCAACCGCTGTTTGAACCGAAACACGCTAACATCGTCGTTGATGGGAGTGAGGGCGAAAGAAGGAAGCTGACCGGATTATCTGCCGGAGAAGGTAAGCTCATGCCGCGAACATGTGCCAAAAATGATAACCTCTGTTTGGCTTTGGCAATCAAAACTGATACATTCCGCAGTTGGGCGCTCCAAACTGGAGTCCAACTGGCATCATCGGCCGAGTCGGGTTAGCTTTTAAACCGCAATTGGTACACGGTTCGCGAGCTATTCTGTGAAAGGCAGCCACTAAAGAAAGTCCTCTCAATAATGAAGTGTTTCTTGTTCGTCGTTTTATCGCTGGTCCTGCTGCTGGTGCAACTGTCCGCCGTTGGTACGCCGGGTTGAGCCGGAGACGACCGTTTTGAATAATGTACAATTATTTTTCTCGTTACACCCCGCCCAAAGAGCCAACTACTCATGGTGTCACCGACCAGAAGGTGCCGGTAGGTCCTCAGGTAACACACCCCGAAACAGAGGTCAAAATCATATCGCTAATGGTGCTTTGGCACTTCCCAAACAGCGCGGTGCCACTGATCAAGCCAAGGCCGGAGTAGGTGATTACGGTTGGAGTGATGAAGACCTAGGTCCACCGGGACCGAGACTGCCGGATGGTTTTTGAACCGCATCGTTATTGCAACGATTCTGCAAACAGGATGCCGTTGAACCGTGCTTGTGGACTCCGATTGATTTCACCGAAATTGTGAAGAAAGCCAGTGGTATCCCTTTGAACACGAGATGATGCCCTGTGGCGTGCTATGCAAATGAATAAACATGTCCAAAACGATGGGCGCAGTTCGTTATGACTGTAACCGTGCTCTCGGAACACAAATCCCGTATCCGTTCGGCTCAAACACTTCGTGGAACCGATTCCACGATGGTTCAACCTCACAGTAGGGATCAGTTGCACCAGTGCATTTTCGTGTGCCATCGTATTGGATACGAGAGCCGGCTGTTAGCTTCCGGTCACTGTGTACATACGGACCTACAATCAATCGTTTCTGGCGACCACACGACCTATCGAATCGGTACATGGCGGAAATCATTTCTCGACGTAGCATCTTCTCGTCGACCTGACTTTGATCCGATCCATGTTCAAGCGCAATCCTGGACGGTTTGTTCGAATCACATTGTTCTGGCCGTCTATCTGGCCGATTCCTATCTTGGCGCACCGATAAAAGGCTCCGCATGTGTTGGGACTTTACACACCGCCCTATAGCCCGGGTGCTGCCACCGCTGATTCGGATCATAATTCTGACTTCCAATTAATGTGCGATAATAGGTAAGACGAAACGTGCTGCGATTTGTCGTCGGGCACGCGCAGGTGTTCTGCTTGAAGTTAGTCCGTCCGCCATCTGCCAGATTAGATATCGACGTGTGCGACGTAAAAACCCCAACCGGCAGACTCCATTTGACCAATTTGCGTCTAGGCAGCGGTTGGTTGGGCAATAGACATGAAGGTCCTGTTGTGTGTCGTCTCTTTGATCCTGCTCGTCGAAGCGGCCCCAGGTACGCCATCATTACCGGCCTGTCACCGGCGTACGGGTGACTTTAATTGGCTTCGCAATTATTTCGCCACCCCCCAGAGCGCCGCATCTTCGGTGGATACGATGCGCTGGCCGGGGAACTGCCGTATCAGGTGTCGATCCAGCGGGCCATTCTGACCACCCGGACGCACGTCTGCGGTGGTAGTATCCTGAACCAAATGCACGTCCTGACGGCCGCTTCCTGCTTCTGGACGGACTCGAGCTCGCGCTTCGAAGTGGTCGCCGGCAATCTGCGCATCGACCAGGCAAGCGAGACCCAGCAGCTGCTGGCCGTCAACTGGATCCGTATGCATCCGGAGTACAACGGAGAAACCAGCTCATCCGACCTGGCCATTGTATGTAGCTTCTCGCGGTGCCCCGTGTCGCGTGCTCAGCGTGTAATCCTGTGCCCCCCGCTTGCCTTCTAGGTGCGTACTTCGTCGGCTTTCTTCTACAACCATCTCGTCCGTCCGATTACGCTTCCTCCGGCGGGTCAGCTTCCTTCCGGTGTCGTGCGTATCGGTGGCTGGGGCTCGCGCACCACCAGCATCCTGCCCGGGAACAACTTTTCCAACATGCTGCAGAAAATTAGTGTGCCCATTGTGGACTGGAACGAGTGCTACGCCGTTCTCGGCGGTGCCGGAGGTCCGTTCGACGAGCGGAACATGTGTACGGGACCACTGACCGGTGGCATATCGACCTGCACCGGCGATGCTGGTGGGGCCGCCGTTCAGCAACAGGGTATCGACGTTTACCTGCAGGTTGGCATCATTTCGTGGAACCTTCTGCCGTGCGCCGCAGTCAACACACCGTCGATCTACACGCGCGTGTCCGCACTCAATGACTGGATACAAGCGAACTCGGTGTTGTAAGAAAACCCTATGGAGCTCAATATTAAACTGTTACGTTTGCCACGTTAAGTTTGTTCGGTTTCGAAGTTCGAAGTAACAATATCACAGCACGATAATGCTGGCCATGCTAGCGACCGGTACCAACCATAAGCTTCATCTTCATCCCATCCATTATTTAGGGATAATCTTATCGCGTGCTGCGGAGTGTGCCGGATGATCCTTTCCGGCTATTGTGTTTCAGTACATGCGGTACATTACCATCCTGATAAGGTGGTCGCGAACGAAGGGTTTATTCATATATCATGAAGCTGTCATCGGTTTGGCAGTTGCAGTTCGGTTGTGAGATTTGTGAAACTAGAACCATAAAATGTTGCTCTCGTCACGATTAATTGGAGCTCTTCTGGTGGCAGCCATTGCTTCAGTGGCGGGTTCGTAGTCCACGCGTTAGCGCATAACTCGAATAATGATTCCCAAGTTCGATTTCAGCTAACATGGGTGACAAAACGGGTCAGCAGCGAATCGCCGGCGGTGTCCGGGCACTTCCCGGTGAGTTCCCGTGGATGGTGTCGTTGCAACGGATGCTGTTGACGCGTGGCAACCACGTGTGTGGTGGAACGATCCTGAGCAATTTCCACGTTCTCACGGCGGGAGAATGCTTCTGGTTCTACGAAAACAGCCGCTACCGGGTGCAGGCCGGTAAGGTGGTGCTCAACAGTTTCGAGGCCACCGAGCAGACCATGAATGTGCTCCGGTTCACGTTGCACCCGCTGTACGATGGCAGTGCCAGTCCGTACAATCTGGCCGTCGTCCGGACGGCCTCACCTTTCGGTTATACTCTCTTCATTTCTCCGATCACCCTCCCGTCGATCGACTCCATTCCGGAAGGAGTGGTGGCCATATCCGGTTGGGGACAGACCGCTTCCGGGCCGTTTCAGAGCATATCGAACGAGCTGCAGATGTTCCACGTGCCCATCATGCCGAACAACGTGTGCCAGATAACGGTTGGCGGATCGATCGGAAGTGGGCCGGTGACGGATCGAAACGTTTGTCTGGGTCCGGGCACCGGTGGTATCGGAACGTGTGGCGGCGACGCCGGCGGTGCGGCCGTTCAACGGATCCTCGGACAGGACGTGATCGTGGGCATCATCTCCTGGCCGGTGTCGACCTGTGGCCAGGACGGTTTCCCATCGATCACCACGCGCGTGTCGGCGTTCGTCGAGTGGATCAATCTTAATTCTCAGATATAGAGTATGATTCTTGCAGCAGTAAAGTAAAGACAAAATCAATGCGTTCCCCGTTCCCCGTCAATCACATTTTATTGGCCTTTTTGTCGTTTAGTTCGCGTGTTCAGCGCGGCGCGTGTCAACGTTGTCCACCTCCTTCACGGCCTGCCGAAGCGATAGTGGCCGCTTCCTGAGCTGCCGGCATAATGACGGTAGTTGCCACTAGTTGTTACGTTGGAAATGTTAGTAGCTTTGCACGCAGATTTTGCCACACCGGGCATCAATTACTTACTGATTCCACCGTACTTCATGCCCCATTCCATCCACGGTTTGGCCTGCTCCATGTTTTGTCGCTTCACTCTGCCACCGGTGGGGCTGCACTCGGCCGCGATAAGGACGATAAGCAGCAGCGGAATTGCGTAGTAAAATTTGAACGTCATCGTGCTGAAGCTTCAGCCGTTTACTAGTGCACCAGTGTCCGAATCTGCTCCTTTTTATAAGTTGTGTTTCCACGCCGCGCGATTTGTTAAATGTGTAAATGAGCTTATCATACCACGCATTCGTTTGGAGAACTATTTTGTAGGCCAGGAATGTCTAGGGTTTTTATTGTTATTTTGTTGATTGCTACTCCTAGGTACGAGTGGTTCGGTTAGTCAGTGTTGGCGAGAACCCACGGAATGTAGTGTGAGAGACCGACATAGACCGAAGGGAAGCCGACGGTACCGCACGGGATCCAGCCCCACGAAACGATACCGACTTGCTCGTGAACGTTACCGATGATGCGGTACAGTGGGCCACCGGAATCCCCGGAGCAAGCGGACACTCCTCCGGTCAGCGGGCCAGTGCAGATGTTGGTCGGCCCGAGGGGCGAGTCAGCGCCGGCGGCGGCTTCACACTCAGCATAAGTGATCAACGGCTTGGTGGCCTTCTGAAGAATGTTAGCAGGCAGAGGGATAGCTCCACCGGTCGAGCCCCATCCGGCCAGCGTTACAGCACCAGTTGGTGTGCTGCCCACGGTTGGCAGCGTGATCGGTTGGATAAAGGCGGTGTACGTGAGCGGACTAGCCATCCGCATTACAGCAATATCGGACGGGTTCACACCACCCAGGTATTCCGGATGCACTGTGTGGCTTGCTACGGCGATAGTCTGCCGAGTCCCTTCCGTGGCGGAAACATCATGGGTTCCGGCCCAGATCGCGAAGTTGGCTCCTGCCGGACTCTCGGTGATGCAATGAGCAGCGGTTATGACCCAGAAGTTGTTCAAAATGCTGCCACCGCAAACGTGAGCCGACAGGATCAGAATCACTCGTTGAACCGAGACGATCGAGGGGAATTCTCCCGGAAGCGCATCGATGCCTCCAACGATGCGTCCACTCGGGAAGCCGTATTTAGTCTGCACCGAGCCTAGAGGGGGTATAAAATCAGACGAATCAGCCACAGCGCAGCCGGAAAGACAAATTAGGCTTCTTACGGGGCGCAGCGGCAACGACAGCTACCACACACAGCAGAGCAAGTACGGTCTTCATTTTCAGCAACAACTACGGTAACTACCTACAACAATCCGCAGTTGAAGGGGTTTTATAACTACCGCCTTGCACGGCACCGTATCGATAACAGCATACCTAAGCGTACGATTAGATAAATCGGTGATAGTCTTAAATTCGCTGGGATCGGATCAGGGTTTACAGCGAGAAAACCCCGAACGAGAGCGACGTCATCAGAAGTGTAACTCGATAAGCGGCCTCAATCGAACGATAGGAAAATACGCCAATACGCCGGCAAGATAAAACCAAGTTTGATTAAAAACTACTAGAATCAACACATTTGGGAAAAATGTAGCAAACTTATCAGCAACAAAGCATATCGCAGTGCGGAAGGTTGCTCTAATAAGCCTACCTATAAAATTGGAAAGGTATGAAAATGGCGAAAAAAAAGATTTGTTTGATTTCAGAAAACAACACGGTAACGGTTTTTTTAAGCATTTTGAAGGAAGGTAAACATAGGTTTTCGCTCGCATTTCTACGAACCTCGCATATGTAAGCACCTTGGTACGAGCGAATTTGGCATTGTTTTGCTTTACAAACGAAACATTCCTGTTTCGCGGCTGTTTTCGTTATCCGAGAATCATGCAAAAATCGGATCTCACGTTCGATTTGAGTAAAGTTTGCCGGTTGTGTATCCAGGAGCTACAAAATGGGCTGCTGGTCAATCTGTTCACCGTCAGTATCTCCGTTAACCCTTCGGTAATGCTTGCACGCTGTACATCAATAGAGGTAATTACGGGGCCACCACAGGACGACCGGCCAACTGTTGAGTTACTTTTTCGTAAATTCGTAGGTATACGAAAAAGATGGGCTGCCACAGGCGATTTGTAACGATTGCTTTTTCAAACTGGGCATGTCGTACGAGTTCCGCAATCGCTGCGAAGCCTCGGACCAGAAGCTGCGCCAGTACCTCAACATCTTGCCCGGGCCGAGCAAAAACGAACTGTAAGTGACCGAGTGGCTGCATTTCCCTACCTTCGCTTACTCAACCGGTTACACCGTTGGCCTCTCTCTAGTGAGCACACCAAAGAGGACGACTTGTACGCCACCATGACGGACATATTTGGCCCCGAAGAACCGGAACCAATCGTTGAACCGTCAGCCACGACAACGGGCCCGTCGGACAGCCCCGAACCACCGGCGGCGAAGATCGAGAAAACACCGGTGGAACACCGTGCGGCGAAAAGCAGCGGCAGTTCCCAGCGGCAGATAAAACGGAAATCACAGCTCGATGAACTGTTGGTTAAGCACAAGGAAAAAATGTGGGTAGAAAGTACGAAGGTTAAGATATTTCGCAAAAAACGCACCGATCGCAAGAAGGTGGCCAGTGGGAAGGGACGCGCTGCGCAACTGGAGCCACCGGAACAGTGCTCGCGCTGCGGCACGTTCTTCCACTACGCCGGTCAGCTGGAGACGCACCAGCGAACGGCGGGAGCGTGTGAGAAATCGTTCGAATGTTCCGTGTGCCACCGTCAGTTCGGTCAATCCAAGAACCTGCGGATGCATCTCCGGGTCCACAACGAGCGGCGGTTTCAGTGTGAGTTTTGTAGCAAAATGTTCAAAACGTCCAGCAACCTGAACGCTCACCTGAAAACTCACTCGCAAGAGCGGAACTACGTGTGTTCGGTCTGCGAGAGGGCATTCCGAACGAACCGGGAACTCGGAAACCACGCGAAAACGCACAGCGAGTTCAAGAACTTTGTGTGCCGCCGTTGCGGCAAAGCGTTCGTGAAGCTGTCGTACCTGAAGACGCACCTAAACACGATGCACGGCGGACTGAAGCGACACCGGTGCCAGGAGTGTGGCAAACAGTTTTCCAACAGCTCGAACCTGATCGCCCACCGGCGGGTGCACACGGGCGAGAAGCCGTACGAGTGTGGCGAGTGTGACTCGAAGTTCAACCAATCGTCAGCCCTGGCGCGCCACATCCGGCAGCAGCACCGGCCGAAGCCGGCCACTCCGGAACCGGTCGTTCCACCGGCACCGATCGGCGAACTGGATGATCCCACGATCGAAGTGGACGAGAACCGGTCCGTCGAAAGTACGGCCAGTTCGGAACTGTCGGTAGCCACCTCGTACGGCATGGATGCGGCATTCTCGTACGGAGGCATGCCATACACGAAGACCTTCATGCCGCAGCATTCCGTTGCTCAACCCCAATCGCAGCTGCACCACCAGCCGACCCATCCATCACATTTCCATCACCAACAGCAGCAGCACCAGCAGCAGCAGCAGCATCACGGAATGCCGCACCACCATCTACATCACCAACCGTTTGTGCAATCGATGCCCGGCGGCAGCGGCAACCAGCAAATGCCGGGTGCTAACCTCTACTCGACGGACTATCTGCCCTACCATTCGGCGCCACAGCAACCGCACTACGAGCTCGGAGGGTACGACATGTGCTACAGCATGCCGGCGCCGACCGTGCTCAATCCTAGTCTCATGAATCCGCAACCGACGTACATCTTCGATGAGTGAAGTCCGGCTAAAGCTAATTAAAATAAAACAAAGCTAACAGCCGCAACTGGGATGATTATTGTTAATTGGAGTTCTGTTTTATTGTTCAGCCCCGGTTAAAGATAACAAGTAGCATTCCGGAGTTGAGCACACGACATCGCCACACGCTGGCCGGAAGCGTTATCGTGTCTCTACCCGTCCACGATGACCGACATTATGTTTTGCAATATTTTCTTAGCCCTTTCGCTTAAAATATATCGAATGGATTGTATAGTGTCGCTCTGTCCGCTGTCCTAACCGGAACACCCGCTCTTTCCACAAGAGGGGCTATAGCTACGAATCTAGTTTAGAAAGATCGACCGAAAGGAGGAGGATATAAGAGGAGTGAAAGCGGAACCCTACACTAACTGGCCCTAGGTGGCTCTATGGCTTTTGGTGAAACAAAAGAACAAAACAGAAATGCAACTGGCCGGCCGGTTGTCGCAGGGGACACGCGCTTGATGAAGTTGCCCTAATCCAAATCGTCCACGCGAGCACCACCGCCTGTGCCTGTGCCTGCGCCCGCACCAGCACCAGCACCCGTGCCTGCTGCACCGCCGCCTGCGCCAGCGCCAGCATCGGGTCCACCGAAACCAGGGAACCCACCAGCGAATCCGGGGAATCCCGGGAAACCTCCGGGAGCACCACCGGCGCCGCCCGCGCCGCCGGCTCCCGGGAAGCCTGGAACACCACCGCCCGGGCTGGAGTACAATTTCATGAGGATGTTCATGATTTTGGGATTATTCTGGTACTTGGAGATGTTGGCCGGATTCGCGAAGATGTCGGACATGGCCGCCGTCACTTCCGGGTCGCGGAACGCGCTGAACAAATCGGCACCGGCCCGGGCATCGAAGTCGGGCATACCACCCGGTCCACCGCCCATACCCGCGGCCGCCTCTTCCTGTGCCTTACGCTTCTCTTCCTGCGCCTTCCGAACGCGTTCCTGTCGCTCCCGGAGCTCGCGCTCCTTGCGGCGCCGGTCCTGTTTCTGTTTGTGCTGCTCGATCTTCTTCGCGTTCGGGGTCACCTCCTTAAGCCACTCGTCGGCCTCCTCGTCAAAGTCCAGCTTGCACGCCTGCCGTAAATCTTTGGCCGCTTCCTCCCAGTGGCCGAGCAGCCGGTTGGCGCGCCCACGGAACTTGTAGGCCGTGGCCGAGTCTGGGTTGATTTCCAGCGCCCGATCACAGTCCCGGATGCAGGCGTTCGGTTTCTGTAGCTTCAGGTACGCCTGGCCGCGCTTGGCATAGTACAGGGCACTCTTCGGGTTGAGCTGAATTGCACTGGAGAACAGTTTGACCGCTTCGTCGTACTTTTGCTCTCCGTACGCACAGGCCGCTTGCGAACGCAGGTCATTGGCTTGGTCAAACTCTTCCTCCGTCGGTTCCTTCGATGAGTCACCCATCGGCTGGTCCGGGTCGGTGTCCGGCTCGACGCAACCATCGTTGTCCAGCTCGAGGTCCGACTCCGGGTCCGATTCTGCCCCTTTGCCGGCCGTGGTCGGTTCCTCGCCGGCCGTGGTGGTCGAATCCGCCGCCGAGGCACTGGCACTGCCGCTAGTACTGTGGCTCGATGGCGGCGTGTTGCTGCTGGTGGTTTTTGCGCTGGCGCCCAGATTGGCAAAATCCGGCTGACCTTCGGGCACCTTTCCGCCCAAGCTTTCGACAAACTTTTTGAAAAAGTCCAACTGTCCAAGGTTCAGCAGCTGCGGACTTTTCTGGCACAAGTCGACGAACCCTTTGAGCTTCAGCAGCTCGGCCGGATTGATGGGGCATTCCATTTTGTTTCTTTCGTAGCAGGCTGCTGCTGTGGGATGGGAAGGTGTGCGCGTTACATTTTCGCACCACGAGAAAGGGCGTGTTACTTACGTTTATTTGCGTTTTCAACACAATGACGATGATGTTTTGATGAGAAAAATTACGCTGCCGGTTCGGAATGATTCCAGAAACTGTCAGAAATGGGCGACGAAAAAAGAACTATTCTGCTGCGGCGTTCCGGCTCTGGCTATTCCAATCACCACGGTACCAAGATGAGTAAAGGTGAAGGTGAGCGCGTGAGTGGTGAAAACAAAGTTTGGTTATGCATTTGAAAATGAAAATCGTTGTGCACCATCAGAACAATAGTTAGGGCGCATTCATTGGACACCTAAGTCCTTGATATATTAAAACCGTAAAAACCCCTGTTGAATCCCTTATCGATTTTCGTTTCAACAAGGGAATACTTAATCGCACGCGAACCGTGGTGAAAATCCCCTTTTCCTCTCTCTCTCTCTCTCTTTCGTGCGCTGTCAAATGTCAAATGGGATGTTTTCGTGTTTTCGTTGGTGGTGGTCTATTTTTAACGGTGCGAAAAATTGATTATTCGGTGGTTCCAGTATTGTGAGTTCGGGAAAAACGTGAACGTTTGGTTCCGGCACAAGTGTAGCGAAGGTGAATGGCGACAGATTACTAAGGCACCGAACGACGTACGCTTAAACGTTCCACTTTGTGTGTTTCGTGTATCTTTCTCCGTAGAACCCGCTGGGCGACCGTGCGGCCGGAAGATGGCCTGGCTACGGCAGGTTTGTAGTGTGCTGAATCGCAATGGTTTGCCACTGCCAGTGAAGGCCGTATCGTATCCGGGCCTCTGGGCAACCGAGTCGATCAATCACCGGAGGTTGCTTGCAAGCCTCGCCTCGGGCAAAGCAATAGTGCCGACCGGAAGTGATCGGATCCTGTCGTTCACGGATTGGCAGGACTCCAATCGACAGCGACGGAGAGGCTACAAAAACTTTGGTCATCAGCACGAGAAGGAACCGTTCATCACGAAGCTGTTCTACGTTTTTCTCTTCACCATGATCGTGTTGCCGTGTGTGGACTGGAAAAAGTAAGTTGGCCATTGTTGTGCCGAAACGGTTTGTGGCCCACACACTCTTACATCACTTTGCTCTATCGAAAGACTGAGGGGCGCCATCGGCTTGCCGAAAGTGGATGCCGATGCCGGCGTGGAGATGGGCAAGAAAGACGACCACAAGGAGCTGCAGCAGGACGACGAAGACGGCGACGGCGATGGTGAAGTGGATGCCCAGGGCCGGAAGAAGCCCCGTAAGGAAAAGATAGGTTTTCGCGATCGCAAGGTAATGGACCCCCGCTGTTGATGTCCGTGAAGTGAACTAATGTTTCCTAGACAGGATCAACTTCACTTTCTAGTCCCAAAATAGAAGAACCGTGTAAACATGATCTTCCGGATTGCGCTTTTATTATTTGACCCACTGTCATCGTTTTATTTTCTATGTACCCTCATCTTGTCGTCCGCCCTTTGGTCAACACTTTCAATACGCGTGTTCCCGTGACCTTTGCTGATGTATTATTTGCTTGACGCACGTTACGTTACGCTGCCACCATTTGTCGCCGAACACAATATCTCGCCAAACTGAAACCATATTCCATCCACAACACACCGTTGGGTTGCCAAAAATGCAAATATCAACCTACTGCATCCATGCACATGCACCTGCGCTCCGGCCTCGGCCTGTCAATGTGTTGCGATCGCGGTCCCCGGGCGGG
Organism: Anopheles cruzii; assembly: GCF_943734635.1. Taxonomy (NCBI): domain Eukaryota; kingdom Metazoa; phylum Arthropoda; class Insecta; order Diptera; family Culicidae; genus Anopheles; species Anopheles cruzii. The sequence continues at coordinate 79,445,407 of NC_069145.1, forward strand.
GCAGATCATCGAGTACGAGAATCGAATGCGAACGTTCTCGACACCGGACAAGATCTTTCGGTACTTTGCCACCGTCAAGCTGCTTCACGGGGAATCGTCCACGGTCTATATGACACCGTACGACTTCCTGCGCGCAATCACCCCGGGAATGAAGCAACCGGATGGTAATGTTTTTCATCGTGCTTTTGCTGTGTTTTGTTCCTATTAATTGTGAAACCAAAGAACTCTGTCCGTCCGTTTCCGTGTCGACTAACCGTAGTCTAGGCATTCGTGTTTAATGACGACCCGGGTATCGGGTGGTACCGTGACTTTTGCGTGGTTTTCCGGGCTGAGGTGCTAACCATCAACCGTCGTCGTACGTTGCTTAGATAACTAATAACAAGTATTGAGTATCTTGTTGTGTTGTGGGCTTTTTAAACAACAGCTGCTTAATAACATCGCTTCGTGTTAGTTCGTTCTTTTATTTAGCTTAGATTCTTAACCAAGCATGTGTGGCAAACAAACGTGTCGTGTGTTTGGTGTTAAACTACAATGCCCCTTGATGTGAAGAATTAAAATCTTTCCCAAAATTATGATTTATCTTATGTACTTCTTTTCTTTTCTTCACCTATGATCAGTTTATTCATCATTCGATACACACACAAACACTTTAGTTACATTCGACACACTTTGCTCCTCAAATGCTCTAAGCTGACCCAAGTGCCCAAGCTCACACCAAGCCTCTTTGCGCCACCGTTGTTTTTTGCCAGATCATTGAGTATGAGAACCGCATCCGCCAGTACTCGACACCGGACAAAGTGTTCCGCTACTTTGCCACCATCCAAGCGCCGCAAGGCGCCGGGGAGAGCGTTGAGGTGTTCATGACTCCGATCGATTTCCTCACTAGCATGACACCGGGAATGAAGCAACCAGAGGGTATTATCGGAACTATTCTCGGTGTAGTAATAACACTTATTGCTCTATATTGCACGGGCTTTCGGGTTTTTTATTTTGGAAAACTCACACCGTTCCCTTGCGGACAGAAAAGTTTCTTCAATTTCTTATGTTTTATTTTTCTGGCGCCTTATTTTTCTCTGACGGGGATTGTAGGGGTAGTGCATGCTGCTTCGTAGTAGTTTCGTTAATGTGATGCCTTTATGATCGATAGTCTATCATACTAATTCTATTCCTATTTTTACTGTTCCCGAATCAATGCAACGGTGGCTGGATCATGGTGGCTGCGCAGGCCTAGGACTGGATCAATACAAGCGCTACGATTCGAAGGTAGGTGGCCTACATTTTGACTAACTTTTTACATGCGCACACACTCGACATACACTGATTTCCGGAAACTAAAAGCGCACACATACACGGATCACGTTACAACCTCCTCGTCCACCTTGTTTCTCACTCAGCCATCATATTGCATATTCTCTCGACAACTGTACTTCACTCTCTTCCGCGCCGGTTGTTACACTTACGTGCCGATCAGTGTTTTAAGCTCATCTTATGTCTATTCACCTTGCAAACAAACTCTTGCTCTATTGTTTTTCTCCCTCTCTCGCTCTTTCTTTCTCTCTGTCTCTCTCTTTCTCTCTCTGTTATGCAACAGCATCTTTTCCAGTTTGAATCACACTGAAATCAGATCACTTGATCACTTTTGAAGTTTTTCTCCAAAACCCTTTCCCCCGCGTTCGAATGACGGTTCTCCAGTTTTTCACACAAGCGCGCGGCTCGAAACTGTAGCTTTGATGTTTGTTACACACCTTCTTGGGACTTGCTGTCCTGTACTTCGTTGTGTACTCTTTTGGTTTGGTTTTCCGATCCTTCATTGTTTCGCCATTTCGCCACAACTAACTTAATTGGGTGATGGTTTATGTTTTTTCAATTCAATTCATGTATTTGTTTGCTTTCGATGTACTTTTGTACAGCATTGAAGAGACAGTTTATGCATTTTGTTCGTTTTGCTTTCTCCTCTTTCTCTTTCTCTCCGTGGTGAGGTTACGGAATAAGTAACGAAGTAACGGTTTTCATTAACTTTTTAACGCTTTCCTACTCGTGGTGGTATCGTTTTTGTTTGAACAGCTCATTTAGAATAGAGGGTCAGCCATTCATTCAAAAACTGTACGCTGTGACCCAATGGTAGACACTTTGATCCTTTAGAACGGACATCCACAACCGACGGGTTTTAGTACATCAACGTGCGCCATGCCAAAGTATCACCATTTACCGACCATAGGGCCCTAGTCTTTTGCGTTTACGTGTCACGAACATCTTCAATTTCGTTTCCTCTCTTTCTCATCTACCATCGGTCACTATCTATAACTAATCTATTGCTTTTGATGCTCAATCAATTCACTTTCGTGTACTTTCAGAGCGTTGAAGAGGTATTGCTAAATGGGCGTTTGAAAGCAAATGCCTTCAAACGATTCAAACAATAAACAAGCTTCCAAACGTTGAAACGAGCCAAAAGACCAAACCAAACAAGCCAGTATTTCCCCCTATATCTCTCTCACTCTCTCTCTCTCTCTTGCTGAAAAGCTCTGTTTTCTTCAGATCTTTGTCTATGGTTTAACTGTTTTGAACTCTTTTTGTCTATTTGAATGCTGTGATAGCTTTTCGTAAAACTTAACATAACTGTGTCTGCTGTGCGCTTGTGGTTGTGATTATTTGCCGTGTTTCCTTTCTTTTTCACAACACACTCAACACCAACAGTAGCTAACAAAACAATATTCCGTAACCAACAGCAGCAGCAGCAGCAGCAGCAAGCATTAGTATTAGTTTAAAGTGGTGTCTCTCAAATTTGGGAGCAAAATTTCGGTTGCTTCAAGCTAGTTTTAGAATAGAAGTTATCACAAGGCTTGTAGCTTTACATTTGGTGCATTTGTCGTGTGTTGAGAAAGCAATAGAAAACAGGTTTTGTTAAGCCACTGACAGTTAAGAGGTTGATTTGTATACTCAGTTACGATAATCCTTCCTTAACAATACAGAAATTAATGAAAGGGAGATCAAGGTTTTGTTGTGCACATGTTCAAATTTATCGTCAGCATCTCACACATTATTGCATGAGCTATTTTGCAGCTACTTGTTATCGTTCTCTCTCTCTTTCGGACTATCATAGGCACTGCTAACAGCTGCTACAAATTCTTACTTAACCTTATCACATCTTTTTCTGACTGTTATGACATTCTTAACATTAAAGCAATAGTTTTACAGTTCTCTTTCGGTAGTAACTTAACGCGGCTCACGATCGCTTAGCTTCTAGTCGCTCTATTCGCTGCACGCAGTAATGGCGCCGCCGGGCACGCTTGCTAGCGAGAATCAATCTTGACCGTTTTAGGAACGATCACCATCTCTACTCAAAAGCATTTTCCGCCAACGGCTCAACTGAACAGCCAAGTGTCCATTACATCCAAATTGTACGCGCATAAGCCAATTTGTCTCTAGATTACTAACAAAATGCTGCACCGTTTTCTCGATGGTTCGTGCTGTGTTGTTAGATGGAAATAGCGTTAACAAAACGGGGGAATGGCGCTCTAGAGCTCTGTCCCCCCTTGCCTAGTGTACGTTCGTTGGCTGTGTGTTTCCTGTTTCGTACTCTATTGCGTATGGCCACCTAGCGTACGAGCAGCACTCTCGGCGAGTTTGGCAACTGGCACTGTCCTTTGATGTTTCTGCCCTATCGTTCTGCTGCTGTGGGAAAGAAATTGGCCGTACCGTAAAATTGGGACGCTAATTTGGCCGCCTTTTGTGTTGAGCGAACGCAGCTCCACAAAATTCAAACTAGATTCAAACCCGCTCGCTATTTTGCACCGGACAAAATATGTGTCCTCCGTTGTTCCGTCAGCAGAACGGCAGAGAGATTTTGGGGAGATGTTCCTCATGTTCCCCAATTTCTGTTGTGATTCTCGCTTATGTTCCGACCTCCTCGTTTTTCCCGAGCAATATCGAGTTAAGATTGATTTGTTTCTGCTTCGCTTCCCATTACTATATCCCCGGTCCTTCCCCGGTTGCCTGCCCCGCCGCTCAGTAATGGCTAAAAACCTAGGTAACGATGGGTGACACGGAGGACTGCGCCACTAATGTCGGGATGTTTCGGTTTTACAGAGCGTGTCGACGCGCCTGGATCTGCACCTGGACAGCGACAGCATCTTCTACAAGCTGGGCGCCTACGGGTTGATCTCGTTCTCCGACTACATTTTTCTGCTGACCGTTCTGTCAAGTAAGTAGATCCCCTGGGCCAACCTACACCTGGATAGGGAACACCCGTGGCGCTGAATGCCTGGTGGCTGTTTTGGTTCTTTCTATTTCGATTGAAACACAGTATCAGAAAGTGCATACTTTTTCCGTATTTTATTTGCCTCAATTTTCTTCGGTCGGTTTGTGATAATATCGAAGGTACATTAGTTGACAAACGACAATGGGTCTACGAACAATAGTAATACGAGTCGAAGGATGGGATGCAGTTGTTAAATATCATTTCATTGTTTCAATTTACGTGTGGGTGTGTGTGTGTGTGTAAGCAATACAGATTCCGGATTTCAGGAAGCGATGGTCCATTTGCACCGTCGATTGCGGGTTGTCATCGGGTGTGTAAGAATGGTCGGTCTGTCGCTAGCACTCTTGGATGACGAAGCCTACTATTGAGTGACGTTTCCTTTTCTAAATGGTTTACTTAATGTGTACTTTCTTTTCGCTTTCCTACGCGGTACTGTGGGTGATAATTATCGAACGTTTTTTGAACGAACTGTCGTTTTGGTAATGTTGACAAATTTGTTTTGTCCTCTTTGAACGGTGATGCAATAGAGTTGAAACTGTATATTTTAGATCTAACCTTTAGAAGTAGTCACTAGCATCAATATTTGCTGTTTTAACTATGTTATTTTGTTATTATGTGGCTGCCTCCAGCTATCGTGTTGTGTTTCATGTTCGGTTTCGTTTCGAGGGCTGGCTGTCCATGTAAATTATTGAATCTTTTTCCAACTTTGTTCGATTCTCTTCGTGTAGGTGTGTGCTTCATACTGTTTTGTTTCTTGTTTCTTGTTTTTGTGCCTCGCTCTTTATCGCTCTCTGTTGTGTCTTTCGCTCGCGTCAAATTACGCCTATAGGAAAAGTAAAAACAGAAAACAGAAAACGGTAAACGGTGTTTGAGTCAAAATTTAGAATTTTGATTTGTTTTTCTTCCGAAAATGGTTAAATATCTTTATAAAAATTGTTCACAAAACTGTTTTTCATTTGCTATTTCGCTTGTGTTGCTTTTTTCGCTCCCTTGTTAGTCTCTTTATGTTGCTTGTACGTTCCACCTTCCAGCCTCTATCTAATCACTCATCGGCCCCCCAGTGTTCGCCCGGTCTTACTATTTTCAATATACTATTTTTAATTTTATTTCACGTTATACAATATATACGACATACACAGGTAACATCAAACAATTTTTTTTTCGTAAATCTTTATCCAATTTTTGTCATTTCTTCCGCGTTCCGGCTGCATACTAATGGAATTGCGATTGTGTAAATATTTTCCCTAGAGTTTGTCCCCATCCCGGACCACTTCCGTTCGGTTCTGGTCCGACTGTCTACTGATGCTTTTCCGCCGTTTTGTGGCTTTCACCTCGTCGAGCGGAGTCCATCCCGCCTATCTCTATATCCTACGATCATTATGTGCACAAAGATGTGTTCTCTCCTACTCTGCTAAAGGAGTATCGCCGGGCGGTTACAGCACACTGTCGCTAGCACCATGTCAACACACGCGGAACCCTTCATCATCCTGGCGAAGAAGATGCGCGAAGATTTGGTTTTTTCTAGTTCTCTCAGTTTTGGCACTTTGAAATCCCATCATCGCTGTTCGGCTGATGCGGCTTGTGAGCGGGCGTTGTCCATGTTCCTGTTGCAACGGAACGTCATTACGGAAGCTTTAAAAATGAATTGATGTCGTTTACCGGCTTTCCTTTTGCAATTTCTCGCCCGTGGCAGATTTCTTCACAGTACTACAAACCGATTTTCAAATCTACCATGTTAACCGTCTCGGGTGCTTCTAATTCCGGTGGTGAAACGTTCCAAATACGATTTCTTAAGCTCATTAAAGGGGAACAGAAAAGAAATCGTGCTCGTGTTTCTATCATCCTGTTGCGGCGGACGGTAGCAAACTGCGCTGCAAACGTAACAATCGAAACACAGTGCGTTAATGCCACTTATACATAACTATTTATGGTGGGATTAAGTCCTTGTACGGTCGGTTTCTGTATCATTAGCTACACCTGCCCGGGCCGGAGGCCGCATTCGCTGGATGAGCCACTGTTGGATGCCACTAGAGAAGGGTGTTTACTAAACAGCTATAGCTGATTCTTGTAATAACGCAGGTCGCAGGAAATGTACATGTTGCAAAAAACGGTCAGTAAAGTATCTCGAACGCGAATGGTATACGTTTGTATAATGGGAATATTCTTGGTGCGGTACACACCACTCTGTGGTGCCCAAAGGGTGCGCAAAATAACTCTCTACGAATCTCTATCGGTGCCGCCCGGATTGGCCCGCCCGGATGCGACCACTGCGACGATACGATCTACATTCACTGTCTGTCTTTTTAGTCTTTGTTTTTGCTTTCGGTGCGCGGCCCCAGAAACTGCTATCCGTAGTCGGGCGACTGAACGTAGCCGTAGTACTTGGTGCTGTTGTAGCCAAACAGCTCAAAGTCCAGCTGGTAGATTTCCAGCACGTCCGTCAGTAGCTTTTCGTCGATTTGGGCAAAGTATCTGCGAATGAAAAGTCAACAAACGAGAGGCTGGGTGATTTGCAGTTTGCCACGGATGGGGCCAGCGGGCGTACCTGGGAATCAAGTTCCGGGTGTCGCTCGTGGAACGATTCGTTATCCAGCGAGCCTTGTAGCGGGGCATCTTGTTGAGTAGCAGCGTTTCGAGGCCGGCCTGCCGGATGATGTACTCGCTGTCGCGCTGAAATGTCTCCATTTTGGCAATCAGCGTGAAGTTGATGCTGCACGGTGTACAGAACGAGTACACCGGGCTCCAGTGCTCGTCGAAGCGGCCCCCCGACCGATAGTGGCTCACGAGAAACTCGAGAAACTCCCGGAACGTGGGACCGTGCGGTGTTTTCTGTTTTCCGGCAAAGAAGAACGGGAATGTAAACACACACGGCTGCCTCGGAACTCAGTCTGCCGTACCTGTGAGCCCTTGAGTGGGTTTGCTTTCCGGAACTTTTTCACAATCTGCTCCCCGAGCAGCTTGTAGTACTTGTTCCGGCATCCTTCCAGCTTGTTCCGATACGCCGAAAGCAGCCGCTCGAACGGTTCCCGCACGATCAGGAACGAGATCGTGTTGGAAATGTAGTCGTTCAGCTCGTTGGTGGTGGGCCGCGGAAAACGCTTCCGGGCCAGATCGATGGGCGAAGCCTTGGTACGCTGTAGGTACTGCACACTGTAACCACCTAGGATACGAGGACACACACACACACACAGATGAGGGTATGATAATTTCCGATTGCCGGGTACGCGCGCGATACCTACCGAGTATGTTGAAGTAGTACATCCAGGTGCTGCTGGCCGCTTTGAAAATGTTACACCACGCGATCCCGTGGCCGGGTGAGATGAAGAACTCCCACGCGTTCGGTGGGTACTTGCCGATGATCCGATGCTCGGCACACACGTTCCACAGCATCATGCGTCGCTCGTTAAAGTCCGTCTCGGCGGCCGCGTTCATCTCGTCCGAGTACTCGTAGACCGGGTTCAACGTGGACTGATTGCCACCGGCCGGTGCCGGCCGACCACCGTGCGTTCCTTCCTTCACGTCCGGTTGCAACGGCGGTGGGAACGGACGCTGCTGTTTACTGTTGCCCGCTTTGGCAAACCGACGGCCCTCGGCGCCCGCCACACTGTTGTGTTTCGCCCTCTCGTTCCGCTTACTCTGGCAGAGGGCATGGGTGAAAAGAAAGCAAGAAAAGTGGCAAAAATCCATCAACTTTTCATCGCGCCCGCCACACGGACTCCGGTGGCCGGTGGCCGGTGGCCGGTGGCCGGTGTCCGGTTTTGCATTTTCATTGCAAACGGCGCGCCACACTGGAGACGCGTCCTCGATGATGGTTGCTTGAATGATAGTGGTGAACGCTACGCCTTCTTCGATCGCCCCATTGCTTCTCGTGGTGTGTGTGTGCAGTTTGTCTATTATTCATTACCACGATTCGCAACTATCCACTTTCTCCGCCAATCATTCACTACTCCCGGTTCCGGCGGGTGGCCACTGATTAAGGGAGAAATGATAAGCGAAGTGGTTGGCTCCGATGGACAAGAATACGCATTTGAATATTTAACGAGCGCCCGTACCCTTTTCGGGTCTCCCCCCTTATTACTTTACAACCGTGAAGCGGACGTCCTGCCCCATCGGATGTCCATCAGGTTGCTCCTTTGAGGGGCAATAACGGGCATTATGTCCGAGCTCGCTTCTTTCCTATCAGCGCTCCCCGCTGATCGTCCGAACATCGGAGAGTCCATTATAGTCATAACCTCCCCATAGGGGGGCGGTCCGCATCAACGCTTGATTTCCGCAGGGAGTGACCAGGGCAGGGCAGAGGAGTACAGGTAAACGGGGCACGTTTACTGTAAAATATGTCGTCTATGAGGCACACGCTTGAATGTATTATTTAATAGAGTTTAGCTACCCGTCCGACCCCCCGCCGTGTGTAAGGCAAAAATTGTTTCGGAAGGAGCAAATGGCGGAAATATATGGGTCACCTTTCTCGGGGGCCCGGGTCTGCAAGAATGGGAATTTATTTACATAATAAATACTGCCACCTGTCGCGGTGGCGGTGGCGGGCTACGGACCGTCCCCCACTTACCATCATTGTTTCCTGCCTGCCGCCGATGGTCCGTTGCGAGAGGACGGCGGCAAACGATGGCACCGCCGATGACGACGCGAACGGAGAGGATCCCGATCCCGCGGAGGAGGACGCAGCTGAGGACGACGAGGAAGCGGTCAAGGCGCTCATCGATTCCCGTAGTAGCAGCATAAAGTACAGCCCGAACACCACCACGAGGACGGCAATCTTCAGACACAAATAGCACCGCCGTTTGCTAAGCTTTACCGGAAGTAGCAGTGAGCTCATTTTCCGCAACCGTTGCTTGTCACTGCCACCCGACGGGCCGCCGCCGACCACCGTTCCGCCGCCGGTGCCAGTCCCGAGAATGGGAGAGCCCACCATCAGGAAGGGTGATTTGTGGTACATTTTCTGTTTGATGTCGACGCACCAGTTGATGCACCTAACTCTTGCACCACCCGGTGCACATCCGCTCGGTGAATCCGACTGTGATAGACGTTTTTTTTGCTGCGCGCTAATGGCACGACTCGCTGTGACACTCCGATAGCACTTGGTTCACATCATCATGTAACCGCCACTCCGGGATTTCGGTAGACCGGTTCTGTAACTAGTACAAAGCACAATAAGTAGTCAGCAACCATCGCCTGGTGGTACTTGGTGCGCCAGTAATTGAATCATTAAAAATACTCCGACCGCGCGACTGATGATATCAGCCGCCCAGGGACGGACTCGTTGTTGTCCGCTCTCGTTAAGGGATTTGTTTTAAGGGTTTGTTTGCATTTCATTGGTGGTTTTTTTTGTTGGTGTCTGCCCCTTTTTTCCCACTATGTCACACACAAAACCCAGTTCCCTAGGCCCCGGAAATGGATGGGCCGAACGGGCGAAGATACCGGTGTGTGTTAGTGAGCCTCATATTGTAATCACTTGTCGCGCCGTTGTCGGTGTGCTCCGCAAGCCCCCGACCCGAAAGTGGCCACGAAGAAGCAAGGAGGACACACACCAAAGCGTGAAGAGGAGCGCGCTTCTGGTGGATCACAACTTGGAATTGAGTTCGGCTTGCGTGTGCTCCTTTTGCTTACTCTTGCTGCCCGGGGTTTGTTTGCGAACGGCAAACCGTGTTAATTGGACGGAGTATTAACGGAACACGAAACAACACTATCTTGCTGCTGCCGGGGGGGCGGGCTGGTGCTACGGGGCCGGGACAGGACTCACAAACTTCACCATGGTACTATTCTATGGCCTATGCCCACCGTCCCAAATCCGTGCCTTTTGCACGAGGGAATATTAAGCAGTAAAAACGGAATTGCCTTCTGCTGCTCTGGAAGACAATCGAAAGCACAAACAGAGGCGAATTCTGCTCGGGTTCCTTGGACTGTCACAGAGTTCACGTTAACTTCACCATTCGGTTCCTCGTTTGCGAGGTTCCCAGCAGGCAACGGAACTCCACGTTTGTAATTAGTGATTCATTCCGTTGGGCCACTCGCTGCACTGCACGACAATTAAGCGCATTTCCTTCGTTGCGTTGAGCCTGAAAACGCACACACGACCGCGTGGACAGCCAACGGCAACACTGAGCTTTTCGGACCTCCGAGGTTCCGAAGAATTTGCGACGAGCAGCACCTCTGGAGGCTTACCGAAACAGAAACAGCACCACAGGAGGACCAGAGTGCCACGCCACCTTGTTGAATGCAGCAGGACCGAAGTTCAAGTGTTCGAACCTGCTCGAGTGGCCGCGCTGTGACGGATATCGGACCGTCGGTTTTGCAATTTGCGTACCGCACACACTATACCGAGAGCCCCAGAAAGGCACCAACACCACTACGGAGCCGGAGCGGCCTGGCAGGAGCCGAACCGCGCGGACACCAGGAGCCGAACCGGGCCCGACAAAGAGTGCGCTGGCTGACGGCATTTCACCAACACACCGCCACACGACGGAAAGGACGACGAGCGCGCGTGTATTTGGTGTGCATCGCCTGCTCCGCTCCGCGCGTTGTGATGCGAATCTCTCGGCAACCGCAAGGACCACCCGATTGGGGCGAGCGCATATCAACACAAAACCAGAAGCAAAACATTACAAAATCGCACAACGGGTGTCCTTTTTGTGTCACAGTATTGGTCACGGCGTTTCTGATAAGTAACGGCGCGGAGCTACACGGTGTTCGTAGAACCGGAGCGTACAGTTGCGGCTGTGTGAGTCGAAGCGATAAAGAGATACAACCAAAAGTTTTCGGAATCACTTTCGCTACGACCCTGTGCGATGTGCCAAAGCTTCTTTACTCCTTTTGCATTGTCCTTTCTTTTTGGCTAGCGCGGCGAGGCGAGTACCGTTTGGGTTTGGGGCGTTTGATGGCTTGATGGCAGCTTGTACACTTGCCCGGTTCCAGCAGTCGGAGATAATGTACAGCCACGGCTAGTTGGCACTTTGGCGCCACTTTCCCGGTTCGACCGCGGTGTGACCGCGAACGGTCGGGAAAGGCCGCAAAAGGCGACGACGCCGAGCGTATCGAACCGCGTTCCGTACTCGTCGAAACGTTCACTTTCGATCACTTTCGGGTTTTCCCCGGGACGTCGAGTCGGACCGGCACCACTCCGGCGACCACACCGCACTTTCTGTGGACTTTTGCGTTGGCACCGATCCAGCACATGAACGTATCATAAATTATCGGCTCGGTTTGCAGTCTCCCTCTCGGTTCGCTCTGATGGCAGCGGCCTCCGGGGATCGGTTGGCCTCCGGCATTGTTTTAAGTATTCATCCCGCGATGAAACCCAACTATCATGCTCGTGACGATTGGTGCCTCTTTCTCCTACTCCTCGGGGAATTGGTGTGGCTATTTTTGGACGAGGATTTGTTGTTGAAAAACCTGCGTCAAGCGGCTCTCCACGGTCGCCACGGACCCAATGAGGTTGATGATGAGCGGTTTTAAAGGTTGTGCCGTGTGTGTGTTTGTGTGCCGGGTGGCCCTCCCATTCTATCGACGGGATTTGATCTAATTAGAAAGGATTTGCATGTTCCAGCTGTCAGCGCGCGGGAACTCCGGGTGGGTCGGGTGCCCGATCAATTTAATAGAGCTTGCCCTTTCGTGCGAACATAAATTGCACCGCTCCCATAAACAATCGTCGAAGAATCGGCTGGTGGGTCTAATAATCAACAGAACCGGGGGGCGCTAAAATTAGCTACTTTAATTAAGTTCGATCATCCTTCGGCGGTGCGGCGTTCGGAGTGCGCGTTTCACATGCATCTGCTCGCGACTGATAACGGATGGCAAGCGGAGCGAAGGAGGGACGCAAAACCAATTCCCGGAATGGGTTTTAGTTGTGTTACGCGTTTAGTGAAAATCAATTTCGCTTCGCAGCAGTCCTTGTCGCTTTTAAGACAGATTAATTTTCAAGCTGGAAACGTCTTGGAACGGCAATCGTTTCGGGGCCAACATTGCGTGCCTAGTTATTGCAAAAGTATTATTGAACTTAATTGGTTGAGAAAAGAGCCTTGAAAGGCCAATATTTGTATTTTTTTTGTTACTGGTAAAAAGGTGGTATAAACAGTGGTTCCGTTAATTTTATGACGGCGTCATACCAATCTAGCAGCCATTGGATGCATTTTGCATCTTTTGACTAGTTGTTACTGACCGTCATCATCACTCCGAGGATGTGATAAATTTTTCGCATCGCAATACACTGAATTAAATCGATAAAAGCTTAATAAAAGCTTAGCTGTTTTGTTCATTTTTTTATATTTTAGACCATCTACAGCTCCATTTGTTCCGGTTAATTTACTACCGAACTTAAAGTAAAAGCTGTTAATAGACACATAGATCACCGCCAGCTACTCGGGAACATTTTCGTCCCCACGTGTTCTACTTCCACGCTCTACCATGCGCCTCCTTTCGCAGCGGTCACATTGTGATTGTGACTTGCGCAAATTCCTAGAAGTTTCGCACAGCACTGAGACCGCATAGTGGTGTGTCATCATTAAAAGCGCCAAAGGAATTGCATCTACGTTTTGTTCCATCTCCTTTTGGTCGCTGGCCGGCTGACTGATGACGAGGATGATGATGTTAGTTGGTACTTTTGTTTGTTTAGTTTTGTGTCCCCAAATCCAATCTGTGTCCGGCTACAGCCGTTCTTCTGGCTTTGCTATGGGTTTCCTGATGTGCCCCGTAAAAAAGGAACAAAAACCTACTCTAGAATGACGTATGTCCTTTAAGAGAGCAAGCCGGGCAGAAAGAGAGGATAACAGTGACAGAGAAGGAGATAGAGAAAGAGAGAAAGAGAAGCAGAGAGTATTCGTGTGGTAGTCACCAGCTGGTGGTTGTTCCGTAGAAGATTCTGCAAACGCTCAGTAGCTTTCAATTGCATTCTTATCAAACTTAAAAGCTCTCTCCGTCGGAAGATGGTTACACGCACACAAGGGCACGGGCACATCCTTTGGGAAGAATCTGTTCGACGCGCTCTCGCCCTAACAGGTTGGTGTGCAGTCACACACACACACACTGTCGATGGTTGGAAACGAACCTTCTCGGCGTATCACGTTGTTGATGTTTTTGTTGGCCGTGCCTTTGCTAACATTTTCTGTTCCGTTTGTTGGCCGCTTCCTAGAAACGGAACTCAGTGCCCGTGGCGAATGTCAGCACTTCTTCTTTGTCCCGTTCTGATGCATTCGCTGTTGGTGCTGGATTTTTTGCATTCCCCACCCGCCAGTGGATTGCCGCCACCATGGCCGGCACCGACCGAACGACTACATTTTAATGGGCCACGAAGACGGTTTCCACCACGCCTCGGAAGCGGCTTTCCGTGTACCTCCCCTCCCTAAGTGCCCCTTGTAAATGTGTTTCGATTAACCGAGAAGTCCTTGGAGAAAAGAAACCCGGAAACAGGAAGCCACTAGCATGCTCGTCCTGGCGTGGCGGTTGCCTGTTAGTTTCGCGACCCGAGCGGAAGTCGTATGACGTGCCGGGCCGGGCCGGGTGTCCTTAAAAAGGATCCAAAAATAGAACCGTTTCACGGTGCAAACACGGTGCCTCCGCGAAGCAAGTAGACAGGAGGAACCAACATATCCTTTTCCTTTACCATAGAACCACAGTTCTTCGTTGGTTTTTTTGCGCGCCCGAAGGACATTTTTGTCCACAAGGTTTCACCACGCTCACTCGCGGCGTTGATTCGTCTTTTAGTTTTTGCGCCGTGGCAATGGACGGCACCCGGTCTTTACTTGCATCCGGAGCGGGTCGGATGCTTTTATTTTTACACTGACACACAGAGAGTGGTGTGCCACTTTGGACGATGGACACTGTTTTCGTCACTGAAAACCGCGCGATGCTTTTAGTGGGAAAGCGGAAAATTGTTTTTCTGCCGAACTGGCCGAGAACTGGCTGGCTGGCTCGTTGGCGGTTGTTGGCACAAAAATTAGGGCACACTCAATTTTATGCATGAACGGGACCGCGGGTAAAACAGAAACCTGATCTGCAGGACCGACCAGCCTTGCAGAGGGCAGGAACAGGTGGCATGATTTGGCTTTTTGGCGATTGAATTCGACGGACGAAGGTTCCCGGTCACTATCCGCGCGCACACGTACATAGCAGCGGGCTCCGGAATTGCCTCGGCCAACGGAAGGAGTAAAGATGAGACAATTTCCTGTTGCCTTCTAGGGCGCAGCGCTACGGGGCGCTAGTTAGAAGGTTATTTTTGTTTCGCTCTTTTCCCGCCATTTTTTGTTCGGCTGTCCACTATCTATACCACACCGCGAGTTGCACAGCGGATTTGGCGCGACGTTCAGGATTTATGAGGGAAGCTTTTCTCGGTGGCGCGCAGAGCTGAAGGAAATGAGGCCATTTTCGACCCATTTCGAAATTGCGGATAGGTTCTCAACAGACCCGTACGCGATGGCCTGTGCTTGGTTTCGAAAATATGGAAGAACTATTGCTTTAATAATTTCCCCAAAGTTTTATCAGCACACTGGACAAAAAGGTACTTAAAGCAGGGTTTCAAATCAAAAATAAATATCATTGTCTTGAATCGTTTATTCAGTTTTGCTGTTTTCGTTGAATGTAGAGTATTGTTTAATAGATAAAAAAATTGCATAATGTTGGACCTTTTTTGAAAATCGTCTTCATATTTTCCTAGTTAACCTGTACTGTTATTTAGACCAGCCTACGCTGGCCGCTTCCTCTTCAATGGTGATTACTAAACGGCGCCGTCTTCCCCTGTCTCTTCGTGCCCTCTTTTTTTCGCAGCGTCCCGGCGACACTTTGAGATAGCTTTCCGGATGTTTGACCTGAACGGGGACGGTGATGTCGACAGTGAAGAGTTTGAAAAGGTCGCCAATCTGATCCGGCAGCAAACTAGTATTGGTAACAGACACAGAGATCATGCAAATACGGGCAACACGTTTAAAGTAAAAAAAGTAATTTCACTCTCCAAAAGATTGATGCTGAATTAATGCTCCTCTTTTTATTTTCTTTTGCTTTCCTTGATTTCCGTTCCGGCCGGTTCGGTTCCGCCATTTTCGGTTGTTCGCTATTATCACAGGGTGTCAACTCGGCACTGACGACCTACTTCTTTGGGCCGAAAAACGATGAAAAGCTGACGATCGAGAAGTTTCTGGACTTTCAGCAGCAACTGCAGCGCGAAATTTTGACCCTCGAGTTTATGCGCAAAAATCCGGACGAAAACGGTAACATCAGTGAGGCCGACTTTGCCGAGCTCCTGCTGGCGTACGCCGGCTACCCGCAGAAGAAGAAGGTGAAGAAGATCAAGCGCGTCAAGAAGAGGTTAGATGGCAATTCGAGGCGAATTGGAAAACATTTGTCTCTCATTTATGTGTCTATTTTTCTACTTACAGGTTCCGTGATCATGGTTCCGGCATTTCAAAGGAGGACTATTTGAACTTTTTCCACTTTCTGAACAACATCAACGACGTTGACACGGCACTAACGTTTTACCACATTGCCGGCGCTTCGATTGATCAGGCCACACTGAAGCACGTTGCCAAAACGGTTGCGCTGGTCGAGCTTTCCGATCACGTGATCGACGTAGTTTTTACGATCTTTGACGAAAACAGTAAGTACAGTAAGCTGAGCTGAGTCCCATTTGGGGAGGGAACTAATTCAATTGTTCTCTGTGCAGTGGACGGACAGCTGAGTAATCGCGAGTTTGTGGCAGTGATGAAAAACCGTCTGCTACGGGGGCTGGAGAAACCGAAGGATACCGGTTTCGTGAAGCTGATGCACTCGATTCTGAAGTGCGCAAAAGACACCAAACCCGTTCTTCTAGATCTGTAAACGAAATCTTCTTTAGCAATTCTTTTAGCATTCGCCTAGTTCGAAGAAACCCCTCAAGTCAATCAAATACAGGTAGAGAGCGATCTTGCCCGGGACCTATATGTGTTACCTATCGATAAGTTTTTCTTAATTTTAAATACAGTCAACAAAGTGTTTGTGAAAGTCCTGCGAGGGCCATCTTGTAAGAGCCATAACCAACCTTGACGCTTGTTATTCGCTTCTCAATTTCTCCATTTCCAGTTTGTAACTAATCCAGAAATGTCATCTCAATGAATCTTGTTGCGAAAATAAATGTTCGATAATTGTTGTAACTGGTGTGTGCTTCTGTACCGTATTGTTGTATAAATTTTAAATTTTATCACCCATTTCATTTCACGGTGTACGGGTTTGTTGACATTTTCTGTGACGTAAGTGACGTCACTCACGTCACAGAAAATGTGTTTCAGTTCGCGTGCGCGCCAGTTTCTTTTTTTTTTGGTTTCCTTGCCGAAATTGTTTATCTGTCAAACTGGGGACGCACGGAGACCGAAAAAGTGGTCCGCCAGCTACACATTTCTTCCTTAAAAGTACAGGTCTTCCAAACATGAACGAGGGACAGTTTGGTTGCTAGCTCCGGAGCGATCGTGTGGTTCTGTTCGGTGTGCGCGAACTATTCGCATAGAGAAATGTTCCCTGAAACGCTGGTTTTTGCCCTGGCCCTGCTCATCACGGGCGCGATACTGTTTCTGCTGATCTACTTCGTATCCTTTTCAAACAAACCTTTTCACTCTTGGTCCGCGGTCCGCTCCGCGAAGTAAGTGGTATTTCCTTAACTTCGTGTCTCCGTAGCTGATTATACTGTCCGATTTGGAATGCGATTACCTCAACGCTCAGCAGTGCTGCTCGAAGCTCAACTTTTGGTCCATCCCGAAGCTGGCCGGCCACGGGTTCCTGGCCTTCCTGCTGCTCATGCACGGCAACTGGATTCTCTGTCTGCTGAACCTTCCGATGATCGGATGGCTGGTGTACGAGCAGTACAAGGTGCCGGCCGGTAACATTGGCGTGTACGATCCGGCCGAGATCCACAACCGTGGGATGGTGAAGAAACACCTACGGGACACCATGATCGGACTGGGGTTTTATTTGATTATCTTCTTCATCTATCTGTACTGGTAAGGGCTCTGGTGTCGCAACACCTTATTCACGGAAAGAAAACTTCTGATTTACTTTCTGTTTTGTTTCTTTCCAGTATGATAATTGCCTTATTGAAAGGCGATCCAATAAAGCGTCACGAGGAAGAGGAAATCATAACGGAGTTCTAGGCGCTTCAAGGAGCTGGTTTTCGAAGACGACTAAATTCGATACGGACGACCCGTATCGTAAACTGCTCAATGCCTCTAGCCCCTCTTCCGTAGCATGTAGCGCCAGCAATGACATTTTTCTAGTAGCCGAGCATAAGAACGTTAGCCAAAGATTTTCCGAAGTTTTAAGCTTAAGGACGTTTGAATTAAAATAAAGTCACCCTTAGATTTACTTTTAGCGCGCCTATTATACTACCCCAACTCGCATGTCCTCGTGGGAATCGCAACTAGGAGCGACTGCCACTTGCCCGGTGTGTGTTTCTCGCGAGAAAGAATGAGAACGGTGAGCGAGTGCGATCAAGGCGGTTCGTCAGGTTTAGTTGGACATTCTTCGTAGAAATTGCTCTCCGATTCCGCACGAGAAACCATCTCCGGGCCCCGAATCTTACGATGCATTTATTTTTTTCTCCCTGTTGGGTTCCCATAGTGCGAGGAATCTGGATCGGATCTTTTCGATTCTCTCGTAGTCTCTCTCTCTTGCGCTGACCTGCGCTCTCACGCAAAGCCCGTGCGCTCTCGCGCCACAGTTGGGGGCAGGCTGCGTGTGTTTTGCGCTCCGCGGAACAGCTCAGAGTTCACCGTTTACTTCAGTCGGGTGGTCACGCGTACCGTATCCGTTTTTTTTCGGGCGTCGGGCGAATCACTACTAAAAATCGCGGAGGGCGGCAGAGGGTCGCCCGTTTGTTGCAACACACCCTTCTTCTTCCTGCTGCGGTCACTCCGTATCTGGTCTGGTCCATCCAGTTGCACCGTCCGCTGGCGTGCTTTCGCGCGAATGACCGCGATTTGAAAAAAGTGAGTGCATTATGGGGGGCGAGTGTGCGTTGGCAGGCCCCCATCCCCACCAGGTCACCGTGGCCGGGGCTGGAACGACCAACCGGCGGGCAACGGGACAGAAAACAAGCCAAACAATAATATTGACGGGACCCTGCAGGCGATAGCTAGGTTCGCCCAGGTTAAGTATTCGTGTTCGCGGTGAAATCATTGCTTCCACTGGGGCAGCTTCTTTATGTCGGATGCTTTGGGGCAGCGAGCGAGCGAGTGGCTGTCCTCGATCCGGGCGCTGCCGTTGTCAGGTGATGATGCTCAATTTTTGCGTGCAACGCAGAGAGATGTTGGTGCGATTCGTAGTTCCCCGGGTCCCCCCTCCGGGAATTCGGTAACCGCTCCACCGAATGCGCTGAAGACGGTAGCAGAAGAAATGTGAACCTATTGACGCGCGGCCAGCTCTCAGCTGTTCGTGGACAACGCAGGCGATCGCGAAGCTCCGTTAGCACCCCGAAGCGGGGGTCTGAAATGGAAAAACAACTTGCGCACCCTTCGTTTTTTGCACTCGCGAACGCGCCGCGTCCCCAAGTGCGTGCGTGTGACCATAGACGGCCACTGTCAGCAAGTCCGCGCGCGTGTGTGTGTGCGTGTAACGGATCGGGCGCGTTCTAGCGACGACGACCACTGTTTGTTGTTTGTGACGCATAAATGTGTAAACAAGTGCAAAGTGGCCACCAGGAGGACCAGAGCCGTGAATGATGAAAACACGCCGCGCGTGCACGCATAGCTGTCACGGCGAAGGAGAACACGGTGTTGACGCGTTTGCCGATCGCCGCGAGATCGGGAACGATCGCGCAACCTTCACCGATGTTCCAAAAAAGGGTCTTGTGACCGGGTCGGGTTCTTCACGCCGGGACCCGCGGCCGGTCTTGGCCACGGTCGGTCGAGGCTTATCAGCATAAGGGGGGTGCAACGCATACACCCACCACCTCGAGGCACGAGAGATCATTTTTACAGATAACGGACGACTCTCGTCCGTGATCGTCGCGGCCCGCTCCTTCCCGGTGTGATGATCGTAAGCAGGAGTGTCTAGAGAAAGGGGCTCCCCCGTTTCGTTGCGGTGGCGTGTCGCGTTTGCATACGTGGAACCACATTTCGAGGCGTACATCCGCGGAGGCTGGCCTTACCAGTTGTTCTGCCTGCAGTTTCTGATGGGATCGTTCTTTTTTGGGGCCATTCGTCCCATGTTTCGTGCTGCAGTTCCTCCGGCAGCGGACACTGGAACGAAAGAAACGAAAGAAACTCTGCGCTCTGTGTCATAACATGACTTGGATTAACCACGCGATAGCGCACCACGGATACCCCCCCAAGAGCCGTGTGTGTCCTGCGTGCGTGTGTGCGTTGTGCTGTGTGCCGAGCGAGAGCCAGCAAATAAGGAGATAAACCTCCCCAGAGCGAGAGTAATAGGGCGAGAGCGAGAGAAGAAAGGAGCGCGAGGCTCTCCCTCTCCGGCGCATCGCGTTTCCAGAGAGACGCGAGCTTGAATGGGCACGCGAGAGAGCGTGGGACCGGATTTCTGGTGGAGCCTCAGCATCGATTACGGGTGTCTCTTGGCGCTTGGCGCGCGCGACATTCATCACTGGGTCGGGCGCACGAGTGGACACGGACGGCTGTGACTTTTCTGGTCGCGTGGGAACGATTGGTGTTGGCAACCGTTTCCTTTTTTCTTTCTACATTTTCCGTTGGCCATTTCCACAAACTGTTTTCGCCAGGATCGGACCTGACAGCGTGCATTTCTCTGTGTGTGTGCGTGCGAAAGAGTGATTTGCAGGTCAAAAGAAGTTGCCAAACAAACGTCAGTGCTCCAGTAGCGCCATCCATCATCGGCGACGGGGGTCGCCGCCGCCGCGTGTAGGTCAGTTTTGCGTTCACGAGGAGGCGAGGTACGTTTTTGGGCAGGGCCGCCCAAAGTGATGCTTTTGTGGTGCGTGCGCGGTGCTCGCGTAAACTCATTGGCCGACGATTGGCGGATTATGGCTTTGTTTTCCGGCAAATTATCGAAAGTTGTTTCAAATCAACAAGTCTCCGCGGTGGTTAGAGTGTGGATCTGAAAATAAGGTTGCTTAAAGAGGCGGCTAACATTAAGATTGGCCTGTGGCCCTACGACACTCAGCCAAGCGTGATCCCTGACCGCGGACAATTTGGTGCGTTTCAGTTTGGCAGTTTGGAGACAGACGAGCAAAGGTTACTCGTCAACGTGGAAATGTATGTCAATCAAGGTGTGCCACGCTTCTTCATTTCGTAGAATCATATTTTAAAGAAGAAGCCTAGGCAGTTAGCAATTCAAATAAACCATTTTGGAAATTTGGACATCTATCTGAGTGAGGCGAACGAGAATCGGCAATCCTGGACCGTAAAGTAGCGTTGATTTGCTACCAAAAGTACACTCATTATCCCCGGCCAGTCTGTGGACCGGCACCGCGACCGCGGCCTGGCCAACGTTTTACGTCCTAATAAATAAACATCACCACGCAACTCGCGTTGCTTCGTTCTGGTCGCTCCCAACTTCGCAACCCGGGCAGCCGCGTGGCAGGTGTTTGCATCGTAAACTGTTTTTAGCGGAAAACCCTTCCCGTCCAGCAGCAGCACCACGGTGGAGGTTTTATTTTAGAACTGCCGCTCGATCTCGGCGGGGCCACGGTGGTGATCGCCGCGCCGCGCATCTAGTTTAGGTCCTAAAATCTCGCCCATCGAAATGATCTTTTAAATGCCCATCGGCTAGTTGCGGGGCAGCTTCCTGGGCAGTATCTTACGCTAATGGTGCGCCAGTTACGAACTCTGAGTCGCGCGGCGCGAGACTTGGTTTAAACAGATGCACGCCAAACTGCATCGCGCAGGTGTTTCACGCAAACCGCCGCACGCTGGTGGGCGGCTTGCGTGTCGTGACGCACGAAGCTCTGCCAAGAAGATCGATGTGACGATCGTCGTCGTCGTCGGCATGTGGACCTTCTGCTTTGAGCATGATTCATACGCGCGTTTCCCCCGGTGGTTCCGCGATGGCTAACGAGGGACGCAGCGCTAAAAATCGTTTTGCAACCGTTTCGGTTACGGGCAAGTCGCGCCCGAGTCGTGAACCAGCCCGAGCAAGTGCAGTCCCAAGACCCGAGAGCACTTAGTCGCACATCTCCCGGCGGCACTGCAAGGATGAGCTGCAATTAGTCAAATGCGCTCGTAAATTATCTGAAGTTCCTTTCCCACCACTCCGCCGACCGTCCGTCCGCCGTCCCTCGTTATAAAAATAATTTTTCTATAATGAATCTTTATTTTAGGGTGCCGCCACCGAGCGATAAGACCACGGCGCAGACACGGCGCCCTTCTAGGACCGTTTTGTGCAAATTTGTCCGACACCGGAATAAAAAATCAATCAGGAAGAAAGGTGGCCGCCACGCCGGTGTCTTGCCGTCACGGTGAATATTATTTGCGCTCGGGTTGGGTCCCCTGTCAAACGGGGAATGATAAAGCATTAAGTTTGTCTTATTTATGGCGGTCTATCCAATTTATCTGATTCATAATTAACTTGCTTTGAAAGGGCGCCCGGGTTTTCCCGCGTTTGTGTGCGCTCAAAACTTGCTTGAAAGTCACCCTGGAGTGGCTTTTCAGTAATGGAGAATAGGATCAGGGTCCGGGCGAACACTATCGTATCGTAATACAGTTTATCCGGCACTTCATTTTTCGTTATTGCCACCAACCAACGGACCAACCGTTTCCGTTGGCTTTCACCCACTCCAAAAAAGGCGGGAATTTTTTCTCTCGGCCCCACAGTTTTCCGGGAAACTCGAGGGTATGCAAAACTTTCTGCGCTGCAGTTGTGCACCGGTCCGCGCGCGTATCGATTATTGATTAAACCGGCTGATGCATATTGCAGCAGTAGCGGAGTAGCGGAGTTAAAAACAATGGACTGAAACTGCGTCCATCCGTACCTCACATCCGCTTCCGCGTGTTCCGATCGTGTGGCAGATCCGAAAGTTTTATCTCATAAAATTTGGACGGGTTGGAACGAGGGCGCATAGAATAACTTACATTCAGGTTGAGGCCGGAACCATACAACGTAACAGCTTTTTTGGTGTATTTCAAATGTTACAACGTACAATCAGGCCAGGTTATTGGCCAGGCCAGGACTGCTCGGCGGTTGTAGTTGACGGATAACGGTACGGGAGCCAAAAACAAGAACAAAAACCAGAAAGTGGTCCCACGAGAGCCTAAGGGAACGGGTCATGTTTTGCTGCGGTGTGTAGGCCTTCCTTCGACGGGCGGCTCATCATCCGAATGTGTCACCAGGAGCCGTTTTCAGGAGCCGGCGAAAGGTATTTCATTAGAAAACCAACCTTTTTCACGGCCCACCAATCAGAAGGCGCTTCGTCCGGAGGCGCTGGGCCGTACGGAGAACGCCGTGCCGTGCCATGAGCTCCACGTACCTGGGCCGCTGAGAGCTATTTTCAATTAGCCAGGCCCCCTTCTCGGTGCCCGGTGCGGAAGGTATATGTTTGCTGCTCGGGCTCTCGGCGTTACATGCCGATCAAGAGAGCTAAGTGGTTCCGAGCCCGAGAACGTGTGCCTATAAATGGCGATGACAAGCAGTTGTGGGGAGCTGGCAAGGAGCTCTCTCCCGTCGCCGTCGTCGTCATCGTCGGTGTCGTGGCGACGGATAAGGGACATGCATGGCGTACCGTTCGTCGGTACTCCTCGCGTGTGTGAGAAAGCTGGCCCTGGCTTGGCGAAGATGACGATGATGGATCCATTTCCAATCCGTCAAAGTTGGGAGGGCAGGCGACGGGCGGGTAGCACACCGATTTATGGTAGCACACCTTTCTTAGCGTCGATGGGCGTGTTGCGTTGGTGACAGACGCCCGGAGCCCTTTAACGGGGCGGGTACGTCGGCAGCGGGGTCGTTTTACGCTCGACAGACTTTCGTGGGAAACTTACGCGACGCAACGGTGGCGCTCTGTACGCCGAATAACACCGGACAAATTGGAGCCAGCTTTAGAATAATATTGTGCTCACCGTGCCCGCGGAGATCGAGTGGACTCTCGATCCTCTTTACCGAAACGAGAAGTTACAGTAAGCTGTGGGATGGTTTGCGGGCGGCCACATGTGTCGGAACACGGGCCGGGGACCAACTACGCCATCGGTGAAGCGAAAAATCAACAAAACGTTCGACCGTGAAGGCGCCAACCGCGAGCTCGGGTCACTTCTCGGTGGTGGATGGTGACCGAAGGATGGTGCAGGCAGGGCGGGGACCCTTTTCGGCGGATGTTTTTGCATGCTGGGACCCAGCATCCATCGGAATGGAGTTGTGGTTTGACACTCGCAACTAAAAATCCCCAGAGAGGCTGGTTCCATGGGTCGGTGGGTTTAAATTCTTGTTTAACAGGATTTTTTCTGCTCCTTGAATCGAATTGAATAACCATTGGCGCACCAAAACGATTACATTAGAGAGCGGGTGTCGGCCTCGTTGGCCCGTGCCCGTCAGTCAGCCGGAACGATCGTATAAAAAATTCATTCGCTACCATCCTTCGGCCAGTACGCCAGGAAGAAAGTGGCAAAATAAATCCGCAAAACATTTATACGCTGAAAATCAAATCATCTCATCCGTCGGCTGTGCACCGACGACGACGACGACGCCGCCCATTCATCATCAATCACTTAGCGGCGGCTTCTGCCCGCCTGCTTCGATGCCGTCGGAAGTGTTTGCCCAGGACCCAGGCGGCGGCCAAACGGAGCGCACAGCATCACAGCTGAGCACCGGCTCAGGGAATGGCGAGTGGCCACTGGCAGCCTGTGGACGGCGCGAGCAACAAGCATCGGAAGCCGAGAATGGCATTCCGACTTCTTTCCCGATGCGGTCTCGGGACGCGGCTAAACGATTTCGCCAGTGCTCCCCCCTCGTTCGCTCCATGTGTTTGGCCGACTCCATAATTTGTGCCCATCTCGTTCGAGTTACCATCAATCATCGGGAACCGCCAGCGAACGGGTGGTGCACTCCGTCGACGAG
Organism: Anopheles cruzii; assembly: GCF_943734635.1. NCBI lineage: Eukaryota > Metazoa > Arthropoda > Insecta > Diptera > Culicidae > Anopheles > Anopheles cruzii. The sequence continues at coordinate 79,469,642 of NC_069145.1, forward strand.
GATTGCATCTTCCGGGGGGTTGGGCGATTTGCGAGCTCGGTTCCTCCGTGCCCCGGGACCGAAAGGGGAAGGATTTTACGGTGGCGATTGTGCTGTCGTTTGCATAAATTGGCTCGCGGTCTCTGCAAGCGTCGGACGAATTAATCCGGCGCTCCATTCCGGTCCGAGGCCCATAAAATATTCGCATCTTTCACGCGCCCATTGATTGTTACCAATTTTTGTGTTTTTTCGTTGTAGATTTCGAATTCCCCGCGGACGCGGACAGTGAGACAAACAGAGGTGAACCGAGAGTGGTTAATTGAAAATGTATCCATTCGGGTGTGAATATTAATTAAAACGCAACAGTATGGTCCACGGGCGCACGTGTTGAGCTGCGTGAGTGAGTGAGGGAGCTGCCGAGCTCCAGTGTTCCGGTGTCCCGGGTTCAGTGTTTTGCCGGTGTCCCTTTTCGGGGGCCGCGTCGAGGTCGGTTACGTGCCGGTTGCTGGTTCGCGTTATCCTTTCGCGCCGTGCCCGAAGACGAACAGACGCGGAGATGGCTTCCATGCTCACGGCCGGTTGCACGTCGCCCGACGCAAGTGGCAAGCAGCAGTCGGTGTCGCCCCAGTCCTGCTCGCCGCGGATCGGCGCTCCCCCGTCGAACGCCCAGAATGCTGGCCAGACGACGGGCAATTCCGCCGCCTCCGCCATGAATAATCCGACAGCCGTCAAGTTGGGCGTTATGGACGTCCCGAAGGCGCTGCAGGACGGCGAGAAGTTCATCAAATGGGACGAGGTAAGTGGAAAGTGGCTTCGCGGAAAACGGCTCGCCACGCGCGCGCCATGCATATGCAATGAGGCTGTGTATTTGCCCGGTTCCAAGGATCCAGGTTTGCATTAGAAAATGGCCTATCGGCGGTTCTGTAATCGGCTGAGATATTAATTCGAGCTGACAGCGACAGCAGCAGTAGTGCGCGGTCTACCGGAATGTACAGACAAGCGGAATGTGCCCGTCGATCGGCGAGCAGACAATGAAATCGGTTTGACGTAAGGGCCTCGCGCCTTGCGGGTGTCAAGTGATGGTTGGGAAAATCCTTTCGGCACACATCGTTACCACCAATTAACGGCCGGGCAACTTCTCAATAGCTGGCGGCTATTGAGAAAATTGGCATTTTCATCAGACGTTTCGTTCCATTTCGAACCAGTCCAGATTTCGTTCCATTTGGCGCGATGTGCCAACACGCTAATCGCAGAAAATGGCACTCAGCTCCGGCTCCGGTGTTCGAGGATCGTAAAAATTCACCCGGGATCCCCCCAGGTCCGGTGTTGTTTCGGATATGCCAAAAGGGGAAAATGGGAGGATTTATACATCCTTTTTCCGCCCGAACGAAGTTAAATGGTCGAATCGGGGTGGGGTTCTCTGAAGTTACCACCCCGCAGGAGTTCCACACCGTCGGGTTTTGAAGGGCACTCGGAACGGCGCATAAAATAGCATTGAAGCGAAAGGAATATGCTCCTTCACTATGGCTGTGTGTTTGATTGGAAGCTGTGCGACGCTTTTTATGTGGAACGCACGTCGGAAGCGTAGGATCCACCAGATCCGGACGGACACGGATGCACGGATGCTCTGTACTTCATCCCTCATGATTATGGGTTATTGATTATCTCTCTCTCTCTCTGTACCCTACGCTGATGAGCATCAGTCGAGAGCTTCGTCCGGTAAAGACAGCTCCCGAGCCGAGCAACAAACTCCCAGGAACACCCGCACCTCCGGGCCGAGGGATTGAAGATTTTTCAATTATCCTTCCCAGGGTGCGCTTTGCATGTACTCGCACCACAAACCCGTGTAAACACTGATGAGCAGTGGTGGCCACCATCAGGTTCTGCGCGTTTTTTAATCAACATTTCTTCAAACATTCCATCAAAGATTAGTTAACGCCGGTGCTACATCAAACCGGTTCCGGTTCCGGGTCAGTTGGCCGATTTTCCTAATTACTTTCCGGGATGAGCTGCCCGTGGCCCGGACTGCATTTCCGTAGAACGCTCGGTGGGGTTTGGTTCTCTCTCTCTCTCTCTTACTCTGTCGCTCGTTCCTGTGGATTATGGTCGGGCCAGAATACCGCTGAACCGCAAAGCTAAGCTGAATCGAATCCCGCTCGATCCAGCTCGGATGTAACCGGGCGAACTGGATAAAGGACGTTCCGGCACGTTTCTCGGCCACATCGCCACGATCTGTGTAAGCGCCGAAACCGCAACTGCCAAAGACCGGCCGGTGGCCGGGTTTTGGCACAAGCCCCGTGTCCGTGTGTGCGGAATGTATCGCATAACAGTGCGCTGCTGCCACCACGGCCGCCACGGCCGCCACGCGGTGGGGATGGTTCATGACTGCAAATGGCAAATGGGTTCGATTTGCGTGTTTACGATGCGCACGCCGCGCGTTATCGGATTACCGAAAGAGTTTTCCGGGGTGGGCTGGGAGCGGTGGGGCGCCACCAGTGCCACCACTGCGTTGCGGCCAGGTTCCCAAAGACTGGCAGCGAACAGTGTGTGGTTTTTCGATTCGATTACGCGAACCGTGCACGGGCGCGCATTGGTTTACTGTGAATTGCATTGTTGATAGAGCTGCTTAATGCTTTGCGCTTTTTTCAATTAGCTGCCCCACGTGCAGCATTTTGCTGCGCTGAGTTTTAATTCTAGGAATTCTTTGCTGGACCGATGGGACTCACTATTTCGGGTGTGAGCTGTACGTGCGTCTCGCTTGTTTAGTTAAAACTCTTTAAAATTGACAGTAAAATCTATAATTTTGATCTAAACTGCGTAAAACTTGTCGAGATTCCCAAGTTCAAAACAAGAGATCAGCAAATTAAAACCTATAAACACTTTGAAACGGAAACGGTTGAAACGGTTGCGATGTCGGTTAAATGTTGAGATGGTTGAGTCGGTGAGCGAGCATCGCCGGTTGCTACGATTACTCGATATCATTCATATCTGTCAATGAGTTGTTCTAAATATGTTAAATTCTTGGAATTTGGCCAATGTGCAACGAGTTGACTGTCCTTATTTGGTATTTGCTCTTGGTAAGTTTATGATTTATGGCATCCAGCGGCACCATTCAGTTCAATTGACCGGAAAATAGCAGTAGGCCTCAACTCGCTGATAAATACGTAAACGATATTCTTCGTTAGTTATTCAATACGGTATTTTCATAGCCAAACCATTATGTTTTCATGGTATTTTGAATTGTTTTGACAACTTGGAGCTAGCACATTGCAGATTCTTGCCGAAGAAATGGTTTATAAAATCCTGTTTAATTCGCCTTTTAATTTAATTTCATCCTCTCTGGCAAACTGCTGGCCAAGTAGCACCCTTGGCGCAACCAGTATGTGTGCTTTTCATCGTCCACACACAGAAAAACGGAGCTATAAATACCGACGGCGCATACATTGCCCTGTGCACCTCGTGCATTATGCGCCGAGGTGAAACATGATTACCACACGGAATAAGAGGAGACTTACAATTTCATTTTCCTATAAATCTACAGCCACGACTTAGCGGTGCAGAGAGAAAGAGAGAGAGAGAGAGTGAGTGAAAGATGAGAGACTCCTGGTAACGGTGCACCGATCAACGACGGGCAGCGTGCTGTGGTGTGTCCTTTAGTAGCGCACCCTGATCCTGCTGGCCGTAATTCCAGGCCCATTGTAATCCTGCTGCGCGCACACACACACACACGTAGGGTGCAGGATTACCCGTGTCCTTAAGCTGCAACTGAAACCGTTTCCGTGTCCGGAGCGCCGTTAGAAGCTCCCTCGCTGGAGGCCAGTCGCTGGAAAGAAGCAGAAACGAGCCACTTCAAACGAGTCCCATAAAATATGCTCTTGAACTAGATTTCCTGCTACACCACTGCTGTATGTGTCGCTGGTTTTGCTGTGCCCTCGCTTGGGTGGTGGACGGCCGCACGGTGTCGTCTTTTCCTTTTCAGCACCACATTTTCCCAGACGCATTCCGCTCTCTCTATCTCTTCCTCGGTGTCGGTCTCATTTGCTTAAGTCGAAGTGGGGCCATTTCCTAGCTTTTTTCGAGCCTCGAGCTCCGGCAAAGAAATATTATCAACATGAGCAGCACACAGTGCCATCTACTTCAACCAGCCCAAGGTTTTTCTCTCTCTCTCTTTTGCTGTCTCTCACTCTCTCTGTCGCACGCTGTGTTTACATACTCTTGTTGATACAACAAATCCCCAGGCAAGGATCTTCTCCGCTGGCCCTCGGTGCTGCTTTTTCCGTACGACAACCGTTGGTACCAAAGTGAGGTTAGGTTGTTGAACATGCCACCTTTTTTGACGCTTGCGGCTGCTGCTGGGCTGCTAGGGTCCTTGATGATGATAAAGTTGTGTCGGAGAAGAGTAAAATGGCACGAATGAGCCTTCAAGGTCTGGCCCGGTGGAAGTTGGGCTTCCGCTTACGTCGCCCACAGATTCACCCGGCGCTCGTGCTCGTGTGAATCTGTCTCCTTTCATTCGCCGCCTCATATTCGGTGTGGGAGCCTTTCGGTCTTGTTTTGTGTTTCGTCCCTACTGTGCTTCTCTCCTACACAGCCACACGTGATCGCAGGGGTCCTTGGTGGGGTGGTGCAGGATTTTTCTGTGGTGTTGCGTCTCGTTGACGTCGTTATCTTGTCTGCTCCAGCCAGCCCAGCCAGCCAGTTGGTGGGAGGGAGTGCTACCATACGAGCAGCGAGACCAGGAACAGTAACTGACAGCAAAGTGACAGGCCGAAACAATGGCTCGGAGCTGGTGGGGGTCGCTTTGGGCTAAAAATGGATAAACTTTTAAAGGTATAAAACAACTAGGGAAGTGGAGAGTTGGATTTACTTTGGGGACCATGCAGCTCGTCTTCGGAGCGACATAAATAGAGTCAACAACATCAAAGGACCGTTCGGGTCCTGTAAGTGCAAAAGCCCCGTACCGTTCCTGCACTCGAGTTGCTAATTTATGCAAACATTAGGTGAATTCGTAGCTGTAGGTGCCTCGTGGGAACACGGTACTGCTGTTACTGCACGGAAATTCGTTATTAATGGTCCCAATGGATGACGGAAACAAAAATCATTCAGTCCGGAGGTCGGAGGTGGTCGATTAATGATTTGTTAACAGATGTGCCCCATTAGGTTAACCGATCACGACCACTGGGCCCAGGCACAGGAGCATGTTCGGACGTGCGGCCATCAATCACCGCGGCAAAGCTGAAAGGCCAAATGCAGAAAGTCAATGGCCGAAGTTAGTGGTGGCCGCCGATTTTGCTTATCGATTTCCGGCCATCGAGCGCACGACTTCCGACATCGAACCACCGATTGGGCGGCCATAATGATCCCCGGCGGCGTTGCGTGGTGCTCGTGACAGGAGAAAAGAGCGCACACACAAACCACAGGATGTATGTGGTGATTACTGCGCGACGCCTCAGGGTCCTAGGCGGGCGTTTCGCAAAGACCCACCGCTTGGAAAACAGAAAACCATTAGAGTTACGCTCCCACACCCGGTCCGGTAAGGTTGGCGGTATTGGTGATTGAGTTGGATTCGCCTTTATCCTTCGCCGGCCAAAGTTTGCCCGAAAAACAAACCCCTGTTGACAGTTCCTGTTGGCCCGTTCGTTGATGGCGAGAAAGTAATTTCCAGCAAAGCAACCTTTTCGTTTGCTTTTCCGAAGCTTTCCGGTGGCCGAGGGATTGATATTATTATTTATAGGGTGGCCTTTTGTTTGTGGTCGGGTCCGAACCCGGTGAGCCGCTGTCGCGCCGCACACATACAGGCTTGCAGAAAATACCGCATTTCTTGGCCAATTTCGCGCCACGCAGTACCTCACCGTTCATTACATTGATCAATTTATTCGATGCTTATAGTCGTTCTCGGAAGGAACATTTCAGCAGCCGCATCGCCACGTCGCTGTGCCCACATTTTGCACTACCTAGCGCCTTACGCCCCAAAAGTGTCCTGCTCGCGCGCGCTACCCGATAGCCCGATCATCTTCGAGTGTGCCATCAACCGTTTCGATTTCCAACGCGAGCACAGCAGATAAATAAATAAATAAGAAGACGTAATAAAAGCGTCTCTCCGATACACGTGCCACGGCCAGAGTCCGGTCAGGCTCCGAGGCTCAACGAAAAGGGCGAAACCCGCTGCACCGTACAGCACCTTTCACCCGGAGCGATCAACCCAAACCCAACGAGTTTGCGTTTTTTTTTTGGGTATTTGGTGAAGCGCACCACAAATGGCCTTGAGAGATAGGTTGCCGGGAAGACGGCGTGGGCGCGGTCACGCTTGAGCGGCTGAGCGGCGGTTGAAAGTGAAAACTGTCACTTTGGAGCACTTTGCCGGTTTCGCACCCACGGCAGGCGGCACGAACGCCTCCTCGTCTAGGATGGTCCCTTTTTGGGTGTGTTTGAAGTTCCAACAGCCGGGGCGCGTACCCAGGCGCCGTACGCATTCTCTTTGAGGTTTTTGTCTAAATCACCAGATGGGGGGAAAAACGGTGGCCAACAGCTGTTAAAGGCACACAGCCGACCTCTGTGCTGTTGGAAGGCAGAGCTGTGCGCTAAAAAAACCACTCAGATTGCGTCTGCCCTTTGCATCGGAACCGATCATCAAGCACAGGCCGGCGCATCAGAGATACGGCCGAGATCTGCCAGCTTCACGCTCCAGGACAGCCGCTGCGTCTCATCATCGTGGGTTGGAAAGACTTCTCTTTGGGGAAAGAGAAAATGAAAACTTGCCTACAGAAATGATCCTGTGAAGCACAGTCTTAACCCGAACGGTGCCCGATCGAGCGATCCCTTGGCCGCCGGACACATTACTCTAGCGATGTATAACACAAAGCGACCCGTATGTGCGGTTATCATATGACTGACGCATCGGCCTCGCACCGAGCAGCAAGCGGCGATTGAGCCAGACCAGAACACAGACCGATCGCTTCGTGTTTTCTCACTGGCATATTGTGCCAAACGCTGTCCGGCAATGCTGCCCGGTGCGCCAGATGAGAATTGAACACATTTTTATATTTTTATCTCCGAAACTGGTCCCGCTTCGGGCGTGTTAATCTTTGTTCGCGAAACAATAATATTATGACACGTGCTCGTGACGTTTCTCGGAGCGCTGTCGCGGTGAGCGTGGCGATCGCGCTCTCTCTCTCACACAGCAGGCGAGCGGAACCTTACAACAGTCGCGAGATCGGTAAACTCTAATCACATCAAAACAAACTGAGCAAATGACGTTTGCTGAAGTGGTTCAAATCAAATAGAAAATTAACGTACTTTACAAGCACCGATTATATTCGCGTTCGATAAGGTAAACGTTTTCCTATTTCCTTTTCTTGTAGGAAATATCCTAATTGCAGTGAAATCCTTGATTCCGACGCTGTGTTGAGCCCACCCTTGCGTATCTAATTCTATTTGGTAGATCATTTCGGTTCCCATTACCTTCTACCTACGGCAGTGGCCTCCAAGGCCTTGGTAAGAAGCATAATTCATAAAAGTTGCAATAAAGCGGCAAATGGCATCCGCTTAATCTTGCCCCCCACCAAGCGCGTCTCTTCTGGTGTCGGTGCGCGGTCGTTCTTTTGGTGACACTTTCTGCTACGCATCGTACCTTGCGGCTCGCGATTCTTTTCTAGACGCTCGCTACCCGTAACTAGAAACCCGGAAGATTTTCCGCTTCAACGAACGCAGACGGGGGGGGAGTGTATGTAAATAGGATACAAAGAACCTCTGGGTTTCGGTCCGTCCGTGATTTACGCCGTTGGTTCGTGCCATCCCCGGGAGGTGCAGGAAATGCGTGCTATCGCTGGGCACTTAGAAGCGCCCAAGAGGGAGCGAAAGTGAACCGCGCTGATCTGATGTGAAGCGTGCACACCCTGCGAGGCAACTGGAACGTGACGGATGAGAGTGAACTTGATGGTTGCGGGTCGTCGTCGCACCATCACGGTACGATATTTTTATGCGTTTAATTTTTTCACTTGCCACTCAACATCATCAGTGTTAATGAGGGCCCCCGTCGATTGCCGTAAATATGCATGAGGCCGAGAATTGGGTCATGCTTGGGAGACGTGAGCCTAGACAAGACATTTGAGGTTCGTTTGAGCATAAATCTGTAAACACACCACACACAGACCGCGGCCGGCGTTGGATGGTCCATCATTTTCCATCAACTGTCAACCTAATCGTGGACGATTTTAACGCAATCCGGATCCGAATCCGACATGCATTATCTATGCGCTGGGTATTACGGGTGGCAGCGCGTGATTTATGGAGCGTTCCGCTTCGGCCCAACATTCAAATTAGATGCCAGCTTCGAAAGGCCATTCCTCCGGGGTTCGATTCGGATTTGCACAATTTTTGGCAGCCCCCGCGCCGGTGGAGGTGCCAAACTCTGCAAAATGCTGCTCGACACGGGGCGCGCACCATGTGCTAAATTGATTTATGGCGTAAAGTTTATTTTGTTGCCAGCCCCACTCTTTATGGCCACCCCCGTTTTTAATGTCCGAGCGTCGCGTTCGTGAAGCGTCAACTTTCTCGAATCCACCGTTGACACTGGCGGTCCGCGAGCGATTGGAAGTGGGTTCTATTCCTTACGTTTTCCAACATTCCGTCGTGCCGTCGTTCTGGGCCACGGCGGTACCAAGTTGATGGGTATTTTTTTACGACAAAACTTCGTAATTGCTCTGTTCCTTCGGCGGTGATTGTGTGCCCGGTCGGGTGTCCGCACTCGTCAACAAGTAGTTGCTACGCCATTAGTGGATTTCCACTGGAACCGGTGGTTTGGGGCTGGCGAAAGTGGAGCAAAAAAGGGAAAATCTGCATCCAGCAGCAGAACACTGTTGCCGGCGTGCCTCCAGCGCCTTCGTGCTTTAATTAATTCCCACCATCAGCGTCCTCTCTCTCTGTCGCCGCGGCCAAAATTAAGAAATCGTAGCGCTCCCTGGCGCCGTTTAGGAACAACCGTGCGGAAACATGGAATAGACCACGAGTTTCTCGCTTCGCCAGCTCTCGCGTCCCGTGTGCTGTATAGACATACATTATTTATTAATAAAACTCAAACACCTGTTACGCCCGCGAGTGCTGTAAATAAAATGTGCGCCATAAAAAATACAAACCACACGCCGTGCGCCAGCGTACGGGTGAGCCAACGCGAATGTTTGGCCGAACGACTGAGATTGATTATCAATGTTTCAGGATGTTTTATTTATGTATTATGCCACGGCAAACGTTGCGTCACAATATTTAAATAAAACCCGCGGCGAGAGTATCGGCGAATCGGCTGCGAGTCAAAGCGGTTGGCAATAACAATCAAAATGGGAATACGATTCTTGGAAAAATCCCAAGCATTTCGGCCACACCTTCGGCACTTGGGCAAATGTTTTGAAAACTGACGGCACTCGAGCCCCGAACTCGACCATCCGTCGAGAGCACGCCTCATGCGAGGGGTTCCGCCTTTTTCCAGAAACCGCCCGTTTGGTGAATGGCGGAAGACGTCGTTGGCGACGGAAAATCGTGCCATTTAGGGAAACGTGAGATTGGTTAGTCTTTCCACCCGCGAGTAGCACTGGCGCCGGGGAACAAATTATTTTTGACCATGTTACAACTACCGCTCTCTCCCTCTCTGGGCGCGTTCCGGGCCAGCTAATAGCACCATTAGACAGGAGGTGGATAAACAAATTTCATGTTTAATTTCATGATTACGATACGGCCGACGGTCGGCGATCGGGTGCTGAAGTGCTTGAAGACTGGCCCGGCAGCCGGGGCAGGTCGTCCGATGGCCGATGGTTAACTCGTTCCGTCGGAAATGGGTCATTTCTTGACCGGCAAGGGCAAACTACCGGCCGCTCAGTCGATGGCCAAACGGGTACCGTACCGAGAACTGTGGTGGGCGTGTGGGGCCTGTTTACTCGTTCGCTGCTGGCGTATTCTTATAAGTCGCGGACGTGATGTGGACGGTCGGACGGTGTTTGGGTATTTGGGGAAAAAAGTCTCAAAAAGACGGTTTGTGGTTTACGTCTTGCGGTTCGCCGTTCGTTGCCGTCTAAATGGCCAAATGCGCTTCCGGAGGTAGTTTATTATCATCTGAAAGATTATTTATATTTTTTTTCGAACCGAGCAACATTCTTTTGCGGCTTTTATCTCTTCATCTTGGCCCCGAATAGAAACTGGTTCGCAACTATTTGAAGCCACAATCGGATTTTAAACGTATGGAATATGGAACCGCATCCGGGCCGGTCATTGTCTGCGACGTGCGACGTCTTATTTTTAATCTTCAATCCCGTTGCCAACATTATGCTGCATACGGACAGGCATACGGTGATGTGTATTTAAAATTCATTATTCACACCACCCGTTGTTGTCCGTATCGGGTCGTCCGGAGAGGAGGGTACCGGCTATTGTCAAATCGTTCCACGCCACGTTCCATGCGGTTGTCGTTTACAGAGATTGCACTCGACGTATCCCGCGGTCCCCGTTTGACGCCCCCCCCTGTATGGAATGCTCCGCCGCAGCAGGCGACAGTTTTGCGATGCAACGATGATAAGATTCAGCTGCTCCGGTGCTCGTCCCGTTCACGAACAGGCCAACACAATTGGGTGGCCGTTCCGCCGGGGTGGGGTTGGCCATAATGGCCTAACAAAGCACACGAGACACGAGCACGAGATGACAAATGCAAACCAGATGCAACCCGCCGGCATCGCTTATCGCATTTGCTACGTTTGAGAGTGTGCCTTTTTCGATGGCTCAAAGATTGTTGCCATCCGTTCTGTGGGGATTCAGATTTAGCTTTGAATGTTTCCGACCGACGGTGAACAACGCGTCACCACCGGGCACAGGGGCATGCTCCTGATGGAGGCGCCCGGTAGCTCTGGGGAAGAATCCGATATCTGTAGGTCGCCGCTGTGTCTCTATCGGTCGTTTGTCACCTGCCGTGAAAGTTGGATGACAAAGTGCCTCCCTCACCCACGTAGGCCTCACGTTCCATTTAATTCCTTATGCTCCGTTCCGTAGTCTCTGTCGGGTTCCGTGATGTCGAGACAACGACGAATGGCTACAACGTGAGGCGTGATGCATAATTGATGGCTGAGTGGAATTTAATTTTCACTTTAGCTAAGGCAGCGAAAAAATCATAGCCCAGGGGTGGGCTTTCCCTTCCAGAATGGAGATAAAAAGTGGGAAGGTGATAAAATGTTTTATTAATACGCTTTTAATTACAGGACAAGCGAAGGAGCGGAAGAAATCGCACGGCGCACGCCGGAGTAGTTGTGGAGCACGGCAGGAAGCCAACAGAAAAGTGTCAAGTGACGAATTATTGATGTAAGTGGCCGGGTTTGGCAGCCGGTGCGTGCCGGCACTCGAGTCGCTGGAGCAGGATTAGCGCAGCATACCGCTGCGTGTCTCTGCCCATTTGTGGCGTGAAAAATGGAGACACATTTGGTTACGGCTTGCCGCCATGACACATCTTAGTAGGCATGCTGCTCGGTCTCTGACGGGTGACCTATTTACACGTCGTCGGTGTCGTCGGTGTCATGTTGCGTCTTAAGCGAGCTAATGAACGAGCTAATCATCATGACAGTGGTGTGTGTAGTTTGGTGACGATTAGAACCCAGCTGTCCCAGTGGCAGCAGGTCAATTGCGAAGTGCAGCACCCAGCATCCTGTGTGTGGGGATGAAGATTTCTCCTTTGAAGCTATCGAACCCGCAGAACGTGTCTAAATATTTGGGGCAAAACCCTTGTTAATGGCATGTTAAAAAGGTACGAACGGCCGCTGGCGGGCGAAAGTCGTAAAAAGTGAACCGTTCTGGCCGACCGGCTGGGTCGACTGTTTATGGAGTTTCGAATTAATCTATTCTGACATATTCCATTTGTCTAACTGACCGTCCGGGCTGGCTTTGGCTTCGTGTGTGTTGCAACCATGGCAACCGGCAATATTGTAGAGCTTGCCGCCTTCTTTTTCGCCTTCTAGAATTCCGCATTTCGAGGCCAGATGTCGAGAGGCTATTTTTTAGAGGAAATAATGAGCCCTCGACGACGGGCGCCCATCCCCGCGGGCCAGGATTGTTTACCCTACGCCGCGTGTATGATTATCAAATCTACTTCTTTCCGCTTGGCGCTTTGATGTTGTGGAAGCATGTACAGTGTCTGTGAAGTTCATAAAGATTTCTCGTTATCGATTCCGGTACGCCCTGTGGCCGGCACACTGTTTCGTTTGATGGCATATTTTTAAAAACGCCTTCGATGCGTAAAAGAGAAAACCTGAGAGCTGGAAGATTACTTTTTATTGAATTCCTTCCCGGGCGCCCTGGGATTGGGGGCTAAAAGGGAACCGGCTTTGCTGCAATGTTGCCAATATCGTACCGGTAGAAAAACCTTCCAGAACTATACGGTCACTTTCTAATCACTAGCTTCTGCTGCTGCTACTGCTGCTTCCCTTAGTCTGCATTCTTTTCGACATTTTCAGTTGAAAAACCAGCTCCGCCCGTCGCAAGCAAAATGTGCGCCGGTGTGTTCCGGACGCCACAAATGCTTGGGTTGTGTGTTCGAGAAAAGGAACGAAATATTTATGACCTTTGAAATGGCCTTTTTGTTGCCATTCACACTGTGCGTGGCCCTGTGTGTGTTGCTGTGGTCCAAAGAAAGTCCTGATCGTTTTCGGAACCGTCCTCTCCAGTGGAAAGGAAAATATTTTGCAGTTTAGCCTTCCATGTTCTATTTTTTTCCTATTCAGCGAAAAACAGTGGCGAGACCAGCCGCCAACAAGGTTCAACACATGGTCCGATCCGGGGTTTTCTTTTCGCAATCAGACACAAGATGTTGTTGATGCGGCCGTTTTGGTTGGTCTCGAACATTGAACAAACACAACCGGCAGTGTTTACCTGTGGCACTTGTCTAAACGTACCGCACAAGCTTCTTTCAATTGATCTTTATCAACCGGATTTACCGCACATTCGACGCGGCTTTTGGCTCAGTGGCCGAAGCCGCTTCGAGCGATCGAACCAATCGATACCCCCTTGGACGGACCTTGCCTTGTGATTGCTTGCTGTGGGGAGAAAATTGAAATTTGCTTCCCTTCTGTTGGTTTATCCGGTGTAGAGGAACGTTTCGTGCTGAGCCAGCTTGCTCCAGCGGCGCCGGGGCCGGCACTTGGTCAATATTTGGCGAAGCCCAGTTTGATGGTTGCTAATTATTTTTTTCTGTTATTCGGCCGCTCTCGATCGGATCGGATGATGGCGCGCCGATGGTGGTCTTGATGGTTTGTTTGCAGACTAAAACAACTTGTTAGGCCGCGTGAAACGAATGACATACAGGAACGCATTAAAAGTTCATGCTTCGGTTCGGTTTCGGGCTTTTGGGGGTGTAGTTTATTGAGGAACATGTTTTACAAGCGAAAGTCGTGTATTTGAAGCGTTCAAAGTGCTTCTTCAAGGTTTATTTGCAGTGAAACCTTGCTCGATGGTACAAACCTTGTTCGATGGTAGCCTTCCCTCAGAAAGGACGACACACATGGCCACACACACATGATTGACCTTCGGCACCTTTCAGAAACAGCAGCGGCAGTGAAGGACACCAACAGGCGAACGGGAAGTCCTTGCGTGGGCTCGTTGCTCGAGGCCAATCCCCAATTAAAAGGATAATTAATTTGTTTCGCCATTCCCCTATCCTGTAGCCTGTGCCACGGACACACCAGCCTCTCAAGAGAGCCGGAGAGTGTGTCCGTGTTCTCGGGCAAGTAGCGTGCGGGGCTAAGATTCAATTAAGCGCCTTCGTCGGGATTTGACGCGCGATCCCTGACGCGCATACGGCGCCTTCCAGTTTTCTGCTTCCGGCTCCAGCACGCGGGCGCCATATGCTTGCGGTGCGATAACCGGAAAAACGGTTCTACATGAAGCTGTTGCCCTGGCCGGTGAAATTTCATAAATATTAAATTCCTTCCGGGCGCTCACCGGGGCCGGGACGTGCAGCGATCTTTTCACGCCTCCGCGGATCGTGTGGACTGGACCAATCGTTTATTGAAATACTCTGTGTGTGTGTGTGCGCGCTTGTGTGTGTGTAAGCTAATCATCATGACTCCATCGGGTGGCATATTCACAAAACGCCATCATCATAATGCTGATGGGCCCTTTCGGAGGAGGAGAGTTTATACACTTGAACGCGTACGGCAAACAAAACGGGATGGGCCATATTGGATTGGTGGGGGCCCGAGCCAGAAAGCATAGGCATGAAAAATTTAAAACAAATGGCTCTCGGTGCCACGTGGTGGCCGTAGAGGCCGAACCATAAAATCGTCCAAGCCGGGACCGCGCATTTTGGCTAATTTTGCATGCATACAGTTGCTTTATCCTCGCTCAAAGTCTCGCATAAAGTTCCGTCACCGTCCGTTGTGTTCCGGGCTTCCGGTTTACGATGCTGCCAAAAGCTATCATAATTTCGAAAGGCATAAAATTGGCAAGCATAAATCCCCGCGAAACACCCCGCCAAACCAACTTTCCCGCAACTTAAAGTAAGAAGTTTTCATCTTTATCCGAAACGTCACTGCTGGCGCTGCTGTTGACGATGATGGATGGTCGAAATGGAAACCCCGGGATCTGCCGGATTGTGCGATTGCTCCGTAATGTGGAGTTACTCAAGGGGCGGCCCTTTTGGCGGCCCCCGAAATCGATCCTTCGTGTCGTGTCCATTTCTATCAATTAGCTACGGTCCGGTCGCGTGCACTTGGAAACCCTCTAACGACGACGACGCCGCCGCTGACCGCGGTCACCACAGCGAAATCTTGGCCATGGAGATAATTGAATCAATTAGCAGTACATCGCTTTCCGATTCGATTGGTCCGGGTCCGGCCGTTCGATACGCCGTCATGTTATGATATGTTCGTCGATCAACATCGGCGTCGTCGGCACTCTGGCCAAAGGGCGATGAGCTGACGAAGCGGGGAAAAAGTTCATCTATCAACGGTGTCGCCTCGCGCACGCATCTTGCACGACGCTCAGGGAACGGGTTGTGCCTTCCGAGCGCCGATTGTGTTGATTGGAAAGGGACGGCGGGATGATAAAATCAATCAATGAGCAATACCTCGGGTATGACATGGCTCTGACAGTTCACTCTCATGGCTCTCAGTACATTGTGGCGGAACTGCGGATCAAGATCGAATCGGTTGTTTAATTAATCAGTTTTTCCCCGTCAACTATGCTCCCGGGAGAATGATCTGCTAAACGATTCGATAGAGCTGTCTCATATTTTGCCCAACGGTCACTAAAGCGCCGTTTACACGCAGCGATATATCGCTGCAATGCCTTGTATGAAACCAATTGCAACGATATATCGCTACGTGTAGACAGCAAAAAAGGAACAAATTGCTTGTATACGACCAGATTGGCAGATCAAAAAAATTGAATGCGCCGAGCATCAATTTCGGTCCAATCTCCATACATGTGTGCGTGTGCTGACGGTGGATATACATGTGTGCGTGTATTGATGGCGGTTTGGCATGTTGTTTTGAATGTTTTAAAGCAAAAGTTTAACGTGAGAATAATTGCCTTGCTTTAAAAGCCATTCCCTCGACCATCGTGACCGATTAGTACTCTTGGTACGTTCTATTTTTTGCTTTGTAACCGAAACGCACAATCCAAAGGCAGACAAGCACAGTGTTTCTTCCATGGCTGTTTCCATGACACTGAGATCTGCGATTGCAAATCGCAACGATACATCGTGGCGTGTAGACGCTCCACCTTGGCTGCGATATATCGCTGCGATTAATCGATACAAGGCATTGCAGCGATATATCGCTGCGTGTAAACGGCGCTTAAGATTTGCGATGTTCGATGTGCTTCTCAAGTGACAGCTGGAGATGTAAGCAGAATTTCGGCAAAATGTCAAGCGACTTCACGTCGATGGTAAGTTATTAATGGAACCCAAAAGTTAAGCCCTAACCTTAAACTCTACTGAAAGTATCGACATTATTTTTGGAAATAAAATGTTAGGATTTTTTTCCTTCGCTAACAATGCATCATATCGCTTGCTGATCGTTGATAAACACCGCAGGAATGGTGGAAGAAAACACAATGGCACTGAGGTACAATAAACACGAATCTTATGAATAGACATTACGTTTTATCGGAAGCTCCGGATCGGCTGCCGTTGTTGGGGCGATGGCAACTCCCAAAGACGGGCGGGAGATGGGCAAAGCTTCTCAAAAGCTCGCCCAGAAGCTAGGAACGATGGTTAGGAGCATAAATTATACATTCGGCCTGTAATGGATTTACCAATTGAATTTTAAATTGGTTCCCCTCCGAGACGCGGCCGGTGTTGCGTTTTGCAAATGGCAGACGGCAGAAGAAAAGGTGGCCCGTCAGAGGCGTTTTAAATTATTAATGTTTTTTAACCTACGCGTTGCTTGAAATGGAAGATTACTATCTAATATTGGAAAACTAATTGCGTTGTTCTGTACCTTCTATGGGGCAGTGCAGCATAGGGACCAACAGACAGTAACAATTCCCTTTTATCAGGGGTAATTACTTTGCTTTGTTGCAGACAGTAATGGGGCAGCCGATTACACATTATCAGCTTCCAAAACCCTGCCTTCATCTCTTACACTCTGGATGCTCTGAATAAGCACTTAACAATACTTTTCTGCTCATGGTTTTGGCCCCCCGTGCTGAACGTGCCGGAGGTGAACGGTTCGGAGTTTTGAAATATGCTGTAAGTACAAAGCAACCTGGACTGACCAGCTGGGGCCGGTAATTGAAATCCGTGTGGCACTGGGCACTAGTCGGAAGAATATAATCGGAATTACTTCAGAGTTCTCAAGTGCACCAGTGGTTGGGTGGGAAGCAGAGGGGGCCCTCTCTTCGTAGAACTGGATGGGACGTATAGCCTTCCGTAATCTTGTCAGAATGTGCTGTACGAAGGGCATTACTGCATAGTGTAGTATGCCATGGATCATTGTTCTATTGCCCGAACAAAGAAGGCCCATTTCTGCTGCTAGGGTCTGTGAAAGGGTGTTTCTGTACACCATCTGGGTTCCACCCTGTTTGCTTCGGGATTTTGATTAAAATGATTCCCCGGCCACCACCGGTTGCACTGGTTCCGATGTAAAACCACTTCCAGCTTCCGGGGAGGGCGTTTTGAAATATTTATGAAATTAAGATTAGAAACGATGGGGTTGCGTGAGCCTTTGCGCCTTTGACTGTGAGGAAATTACATTGCGGCTAATCTGGCCATCTTTGCAGAAGCTTTGTACCGTCGGCGAATTCTCGCCATGCCAATTGTTTCGAATCAATTTGTTGTCACGAAAGTCGTGTCGTGTCGAACGAACTGGGGCTCTACCACGGACGTACCTCAGACCCTCTAATCAAAATGGCGTGTGTACGCTTACACGCCGTAGGTCGTAGGTCGTAAAACGGATAGATCACGCTTCTCTCCGACGGGCGCCACCTGGCGGAAGGTTAAACCAATGGACAATGTAGCACCGAAGTACGAAGCATCCTCCAAGGATGCATTACATTGCTACACAAAGTGAAGCCCAAGGTGTCCGTGCGTGTGGACCGAAATCGTGCGAAATGCGATAAAAAGTTAAGCGTTCCTCGCGTTGGCACGTGCAGAAGGAACAGCGCATCTGCCATCATCCTTCCTTTTAGCCGCCGCGTCTTGAAGACACGAGACGTCCGGGGGCAGAAGTCACGAATCTGCTCCGCTGGTTTGCGTTGAGGTTGAGATTGTGACTCTATAAAACTGGGCGTGTGCGAGATTGGAATGTGATGGTTCAAAATCGGACTCAAGTGAGGTTTGTTAAACGTGGTTCGGGGTCTTCGAATGTCCAACAGAGGCGCCGCTACGCACGGGCACGTACCGAAAACATGTGGCGGCTATGCTAACCGCTTTGATGGATCGTTTCGCGCTGTCTTTTATCAGCACTATATGTTGGCATCGGATGGGAACACCGCTTCCTGTCGGTGTTTTTCGCGTTAATGCGTTAGTCAAGACCGCGAAAGAGGGATTTCGCTGCCGTTACCACAGCCGACACGCGCGTTCCCCGACACCGGCAGCACATTACATATTGATCAAAATTTCCGATTCTACCGTAAAACCACACCGGTGATGGAGCCGAAACTTTGCTGCTGGAAGCTAAAAGCGTTGCCAAACCCGAATGTCGAAATCGTCAACAAGTTCCGCGCCACAGCGGGCTCTATCTAGCATGATTTGTGCCGTTTCTTTCACAAGATGGCGCATTTAAATTCATGTTCTGCAAGACAGGAAACAGTGTCGACAACATTTATTACCTTTCTTGATATCAAAGCCCGCGTTCTTATCACGCCTAATACTTTAAATCGCCTACGATTGTGCCTGTAATTTATTTAGCTTAAAAATGACCATCAATCAGTGGGGGCTTGGCGCGCTCGAACGGTCGCTTGAGCGCTTGGGACCCACCCCTCTCCGGAGCTTATCTAATCCTTGGCCAGCGACAGCGGAGCGACAGTAATCGCTGGCCGCCTTGTGGCCCCGCATCCTTTGCGGGATACCCTTAAACTCTAGCCCTATTAATGATGCCCGATCGGGCAGAATTGTGATTACGCAACCCCGTTGTTCGGTTATTCCGCAGGAAAGCCGGAAGCCGGACGCTAAGAACGGCTTTCGACCGGCGATGGTTCGTCGTTTCGCTTCCCAGGGTTCAAATGAACCGTTAAGATCGATAGCGCCCGGTGGAGGAAGTCACTTCGCTGCCACTTTGTTGTGTGCGGTAACCCGGCACTCCCTTCGCGGTAATTCCATCCTATTTGGGGCTTCGGGGTTCAACAAAAAAAAACAAATTATGATAAACTGTTTAACAAAACTCGCTCCAGTAGGTGAGTCAATTTGAATCAGTTGGAACGATAATTGTGGGGTCCACACAGAAAGCACTCATTTCGGAAGGGACATCGAAAATACATTTGCATCGCACCCCGCACATTAAGCCAATTGCTGGTATGAAAACGCATAACGCGCTCTCCGCCCCGCAAAAGCCGAAAAGGAACTCGAATGCCGGTAGCCGTAAAAATCACAGCCCTTTGGGGCACTATCCTCGGCACTCAGATTGCTGACCGATCAATGTGTTGGCTGGCTGGCTGGGCATGTAAATGGCCGAATAAAGGGACCAATTCTGTGTCAAAATGCGCCGAACTCGAGGGCACACCTAATTGGATTGCGCGCCAAGGATCGCGTCGCCGTTGCGTTGCGCTCGGTAGTGAGGTTAAAACGTGAGGTTATTGCGAAAAGCTTTTAGCGATAATTTTCGTCCGCTGGCAGTGGCCGGAACAACCGGCGAACCGGCGGACTGCTCCGGAGGATCGTGGACCACCTCCGTGGCCAGTCGATAAGAGGTCACAAACCAGCCAGCAGATAAAACAACCAACCGACGGCGACGGAACAGTACCGTTCCGGCGAATCGACCGATTTCGATTGATGTGTCGTCCTATTTTGTGCTACCATTTGTCTCACCGCTTTCGCTGTCTTCGCGTTCTATTTTCAGGATTCCTGCAACGGGACCCCGGTGACGTTGCGTGTCGACGTGAAAGGTTTTTTCCTCTACTGGGTCGACCAGAACCACGAGATGGACATGCTGGACATTGCGACCATACGCGACGTCCGGACCGGACAGTACGCCAAGAAGCCGAGGGTAAGTTCCGGTGGTGGACGCGTGGACGAAAAAGTTATTGTCCGTCCGCATTTTCTGCGCTCAAAATTGGCACGTGATTGACATTAAAGTTAATTTGATTATGATGGACCGGTAATTGGTTTGAAAATGATACCCGACGTGGGCCGCACCGGCCGTCCGCGGTCGTGTCCTTACTCGTGACAATGATTAGCATTTAAGTAGTACACTTTGGCGCAGAGTTGTTTTAATCATTCACATCAAACTACGGGCCCCGTAATTAAACTCATCCATCCGATTAGCTACCAGCGCCAGCCAGCGGATGGTCGATTAGGTGTCAAAATCCGCGAATTATACACCCACATCGCGGGTCGCGAGGTCAGGAAAATCGATGCAATCCTTCGTGAGCCCACAAATCATCATCAAAAGCTCCCTTGAAAGCGATAAATTTCAATGTCTCACGAGGGCTGCGCCCGAGGCCGAGGCCAGAGTGTTAGTTGTCGCAACCGATTTGGGGCTTGTAAAATCGGTCCCGCTGGCAAAAGGCTTCGTGAACTTCGGGCCCAGGCATTAATTTATGGATAATTAGAAATTATTCATTTCTTCTTCCGTGCTGGGTGGGAGTGGTTGCCTCCGGTTGGTCCCGCTTGTGGAGATTGAATTGTTGCTCCACGTGCTCCATCCTTGAAAGTTGGCGAACTCAATTAACTGAATCAAATTCGACGCACTGACATTCAGCTGAATGTCGGTTCCTCGTTGGGTTCAGGTTACGGGCCAACTTGTCACTTAAAAGATTCGTAAAGCGGGACAAATTCCTTGGCTTCATTCTGGGTGCCACTCGAAAGAGGACTAGTATTTTTTACACACCTTCGACACCACCTTCGGTTTGGTTTGGCTTCCCGAGAAGTACTCTCGCTCACCTCGCTCGTTCTCACCCGTGTCTCACTGCGTCGTGGTCGTTGCCGGATAAATAGGCTCGAATTAATTATGCGATCATTCACCGTTTATCCCGGCCCCCGGCCTTTGGAGCGGTTTACACCGTCAGAGCCGCTCCGGAATTTTCCATTTGCGTAGGCCACCGACTACCGACTGGCCTACAACTTCCGTGCGTTCGTGCGCGCTCCTTACGGGCACGGTGATCCAATTAAATTTAACTGCCTTACTTTATATTCCACCTCGACAACCACACCTTCGCAGTCATCGACCATCGGGGTGCGGTTGCCTGTGCGTGCGTAGATTTGGCGTCTCCTTCCGTAAAGTTCTTTGCCCCAGCAAATGCACCCGAACTTGAGCGGCCCCGCAAAACAAGGGAGCGCGAAAGTAGCGCTGGGGAAAGTCTCCGAATCTCCCGGAAAAGCTCACCTTTTTCACGCCCTTCGCTGGGTGCCACATTCCTTATCTTTTTTGCCGTTTGCGTCCTTTCTGTGCGAAGCGCAACACGATACACCGGCCGGACGGTCGGTCGGTCGAATTGGTGATCATCATGATGGTGATGGTGTGATCCTGATGAAGATGAAAACTCGGAGCGATATCTTTCGGACAACGGTCACATTTCTAGGGGCGGCGGCGGTGCTCCGCAGGGCCCTCCCTTGACCCCGCGGGACCCAAAAGTGTCATTGTGTAGCCACGCAAGCTGCGTGGGACACGGACGGGTCATTTTGGGTCGATCGTAAAAAGTTATGGGGACTTCTTTCACCGGGGGAAAATTGTAACCTTAAATGGGCGTCGTGCTGGGCAGGAGTGGGAAATCTTTCCATTCGTCCGTCGCACTCGGTGCGTTCCTTGCCCCGGTGATAAGCTTAACCGATGGCGACTGAGCCCTTCGATGGCCGGTCGCCGTACATGCTGCCACCCGATGATGACCCGGATGACGCAAAGGATAACAGCTACAGCTTCAGGTGAGCCTCTCCGCCGACAGCCTGGCGGTTCGGTGTGTTAAAAAGATAAAATTATTTCACGTGCTTACATCCAATTTGGCCAGGGATTGTGCGTCGTGTAATGGGATCAGGGGCTGTTGCTGGTGCTGCCGCTGAATCGCGCGTGAAATGGATGAAAGCTTCAAGTCTTGTTGGCACATTAAAGGCCGATGAGGCCAGAGAGAGGTCCACTGCACTACCCTAGAAGTGGACTGTGAAAGTGAAAAGTTTATGAAATCAAGCCAACAAATTTTCATCAAAATGCCACCGCATTGCAAATGAAGCTTTCGACCAAAACAAACGGTGTACTGGGAACGCCAAAATGAACGCATTTCATTTGAGGCGCTATTTTTGCTTTCTCGTTCTGCAAATGGATTGTGTTTGCTATCTTCTTGAAAATGGCGCTGCTTCGGCCCTATGTGTATTGTGTTGAAATTGAAAATTATTGTCTTCATGACAGCTTCAGACAGGCGAGACGGGCGATGGCTGCTGTGATTTGCTACCGGCGCATGGATTGTTGTGACACCCAGAAAGTGCCGCACGGAATGGAGAAATAAAGACCCAAAAGCACTTTTCATTTTCATGTACTACAAACGCCCCGCGCCGTTTTTGGTGTTTGCATCTGAAGTTGTTTTTCTTTCCATTCCGCTCATAAAAGACCGTCTCCGACGGGCTCTCGATGATCGATGTTCCCGCGAAAGAAACCACACAGAACGATACTTCTGTATCATGTTTCATTTACATTGTACATAGGTTTTTTGTGCCTGACTCCCGACAACATGGTGCTCGTGAGGAGCTCATCCCCGCATGTAGCGGCGAAACGGGAACCAAATACCATCCAGTAAAATTGATCGATCAAATACTATACTACAGGTGGTGCGACATGTTGGAAAACGAAAGCGCTACGTTCCCGTTCCTGGTTGATGTAGTCATAAGTTCGTTTCTTTTTCCTGCCCCCTGAGGGTACCAAACGTTTATCGAACTTTCAAGGAGTGAGCGAATAAAGTATATGGAGATGCTCAGAGCTACGGTACGCCTGGCGTGTTTGTGTAAGAATCTATTCATGTGTAGGTTAGAGTTTATGGCTCTCGCTTTATTGAGTTTTGCAAAACCAAGTTATAATATTGAATAGTATTTGCTCACACTAACGAGACTTGCGAGCAGCACGACGGTTGCTAAGGAAGATGCTACTCTTGTCATTGACTGCAAAAGCATTCCATTGGTTGCGCCCGATGGTGGTATGATGGTATGATGGTGTGTACTAAACTTTAAGTTGTTGGAACTCGCCTCCTTTGTTCGTTTTGGAAAAGAAAATCCTTTTCTAAGGCAAATCTTGTGCAGGTCATTAAAATACACTTTCTGGATTTACTTTACAACCCATTTAGTATCGACGTGTCACAGTGGAAAAAATAAAGTATCAACAAATGTATGAACGAATGTTGAAAGTATATAAGGACTCTTCGCCTTCAATGAATGCAATAGAAAGATGGGTTGCTGAATTTAATCGTGGTCGTACACGCCTTGAAGAACGGGTGGGGGTTAAACCATATCATATGCAGCATTGTTTGCTGTCCAAATGAATGTGTTAACCTTTCAAATTAACCTTTGCCTTTCCATACCTTCACAGGATATTAAACTCCGTCAAATTGTCACGATGGGATCGCAGGACACGCTCGAGGAGAAGACTGTTACCGTGTGCTACGGGGCCGACTTCGTGAATGTCAACTTTATCAACTTTTGCTGTACTCGCAAAGAAATCGCCCGGGTAAGTGCACGCTTCTTGTGTGATAAGTTAACGCAGTGATAAGATTTCTCCTTGCCGTTGCCGTTGAAGATAAGGTCGGAAGGTGCATGACGCATTTCTTACTCAGCTCTCACGGCGCACCAAATTATCTCCAAATTCTCGCAAAGCCTCAAGTACCGCTTTACAGTCACTTTTCGTCTTTAGCATATTGCAGGAAACAATAAGCAACCTTCAGATGTTGGCTACCATCACAGACATTCCGATGAACTGTAGAGAAAAACGCTAAATGAAACCCGAAACTCGTGGCGCGTTTTTCGTATACTGCAGAAATTGAACGACAACAACGATGCGATTTTTTTTCTTTGCGCGAAAAGTAACACAGTACCAGGCCAGAATGCATGCGGCGGAAGCATTGCGAAGAAATAAATTGACGGTATTCGTGAATTCAATATTCATGAAAGTTTTCATTTTCTGCCCTCCGCCGTCTCGTCGTCGTCGTCGTCAGTTGGTTGGTTTCGGGGTTGTCGCACAACTTTTTTGTTTGTTGTGTCCTTACAGTTGCCCCGTTTTTTTTTTTATTTCCGGGAAACGATCTGCCTGGTCGACTCGAACGCGGGCGCTTCGTCATGCTCGGAACTCGTTCGTAGCATATTGCCTGCCGGTTGCGAGCCGTTCGCCCTATCTGTGGCAGAACCGGAAGTTTGTGTTTCTTGTTCCGCTGAATGGAAAATGAACGGCGGTCCTCTCTAATATAAATGTGGCCGCATTAGGCCGTAGCCGCCAAAGAGCGGAAAACGGGACGGCGATTGGAATTGGTGACGGCGTATCATGTGCCGCCTCGTTTGCTCTATGTCTGGAATACTGAAACTCGATTGGGTTCTTCTCGTTGGGTGACGTCCGATTTGATTTGCATGAAGCATTTTCGCTACCGGGTGCAAGTAGCGGGTCCGAATGTTTTCCGGTAGGAAAGAGAAAAAGCTCGATTAAAATCAGGTGAATGTGGTGGGAAGAGGCTTTTTTGTTGTTGTGAGAAACATTTGCACTTTGCCCACGAGAGGGTCAAAAGTCGATGGTGGATTCACGGAAAGTGCTATTAGATACGCCGTGAACGACTACGGTAGGTCCACCGGTGGCCCTAAACATTCTGTTTCATTTATAACGTTATTTAACAGCACTTAAGTCAATACAAGTTGTTTAACTCTCCACGGTTGTATCGGAACATACCGAAAAAGATGCTACTCTTTCTACTTATTCAATCTAATTTTGAATCGATTAATTGAAACGACGTCCCTGAGCCGGCACCTTCTGAAGGTGTTGAAAATTTAATGATCCTATGGGGAACGGGTTCTCAAAGTTATTGTTTTCAAACAAGATGGAGATGCCCGCTTAACCGATGGCTGGTTTTTTGCCTTTATCGAAAGTTGGTTCCGTGCAAGAACCCGAAAGTTCCCGGTAGAAAAGTTTTGTCATTCATAATTCCACAGGGTCCACTTTGAACGGTGGTGGTCGTTCCGCGAAAGATTTTAAAGGTCGATCGTTTAGAGGAAACTTTTAAGAAGCACATCTTTGCGACAGTAAACGGAGACATTCGAACAAGACTGCAAGCGAGTCAGTTTGACATCAAATTCAATCAACTCTACAAAGTGGCAGAATCATTTTCTAATTGCTATTCAAAATAACCAATTCTCTTTGTAAATGTAGTCCATAAAATTTGAAATATATTTACCTTGTATATATAGTGAACATAAATAAAATCCCAAGCCATAGCAAATGATTGTTCAAAACATTTTCAACGCAATCCTCCGGCCGCGTTCCACAAATTGCTGGATTTTCATAGTGAGCCGGGAGATAAACTAACGACAGTCCAGAGACTAGGGAAGGAAGTTTTATTTTATCGCTTGAATTATACATGAAGGATTAGGAAAGGAAAACAAAGGCTCATCATGTTCGTGGCAACTTTTCGTCATCTTTTTTCCATTAGTTACCACTGTTTGGGCGCCTCGCGTCGCTTCCTTTGTGGAGGGTCTACAAGGACCCCCAAATCCTTCAGCATCTTCTGGGTTTTGTTTTGCCCTGCCAGGACCCTATGCCGAAATCCTCGACTGTTTAGCGCCCCTTTTCAGGCGATTTTTTGTTCAGATTTGAGATACCGAGATTCAGATTCGTCTGAAGCGACGCGAGGCTTTGCTTGGCTCGGAGGGCTTTTTTTTGTGAGGTTCACGCGGCATGACAAGGTTTTGTAGTTTCTTTTACAGTACACTTTTACTCAGTTTCATTGTCCGTTTCCCAATTGTTCATATTTTCAAATTATTGTGATGTTTTGCAATGGCCATCTCTATTAAAAAAGACTGATTGGCTCGGTTTCGGCCTTTGTGCGATTGATTTATTTTTTCCCAACCCTCCCATCGCCCGGCAAATGATTGTGCCAACGTGTTTCAAACTTACGGCCCAAGGTAGTAGCGAACCGCGAACGACCGAAGAAAAAGTGGCCAAGGAGAGGCCTCGCGTTAAGCAGCAATCGTCGCAAGACGTCGCCAGCGGTGGTAAACAATATAAGCTTCTTTTTACGATTCAATCTCAGTGTCACGGCGGGTAATTTTCCTCCCGACTGCGGGCGACGCGGAGAACGGGTGGAACAGACAGCAGGAAGCGAAAAGGACATCGACTTAAGTGTGGAAGTGAACGGGCAATATTGCGGCCCTGGTCCTGGTGGGGACACACCCAACAAGCTTCGCCGTCGGTTCGTCAGTCCGCCGTCGGACCATCGATACAACTCGGTGTCCTTGTTATTGTGATTGGTCGGCGAAGGGAAACCCAAAGTGCGGGGCGAACCATTTCCGGCACCCACACTTTCCGGTTACAGCGGGGAGTGCCCCTTCGCTTGATGGCACGATGGAAGGCCGTTTTTCTTCAACGCTCGTTATGGTTTACGGCTGTCTGATATATTTTACCTAAATCCAACCGAGAAAGAGAGAGAGAGAAAGAAAAAGCGAACGAAAGAGAGACAGAGAGCTGGAACTGGTTGATCGATGATAGATTGTGCTCAGCAGCGGGAGCAGGAGCAGTCGCTGACAACAACGGTCGTCGCGATGATGATGACGCTGGGTTGCCAGGACTAGTGCTGGGAACCACATTAGCGATAAGAAGGAATGTGGAGGGATGAGAACCGTTGAAAAAGGCAACATATGACTAATAAACCTGAAAGAAGCTGTTGTCGAGAATTGGCCTCCACTATGCGATGGTCACAAAAATGATTGTTCCGACCTTTGCTGCTACTTATGTGCGGGCCACTGGACGACACGACTGGCTGTGGATATAAGCCCACCCTTGAGTAGCACAAACGGTCACCGCGCACAGTAGGCGAAGTAGGCGGTACAAATCTGGGTCATAAAACCGGGGGAATTGTATCGCGAGTAAATCGGTACATTTTTCAATAATGTTTTGATTGTAATTCATGTATTTCATGTCGTTTGATAACAGTTTTGAAGGACCCTACGCCAGTACGTGTTTTGACGTCATTTCGGCCAGCGCTGACGTCATTTTAGCGGCATCTTGACACATACTCTGACATCGACACTGACAAAAACAGCGTTGTCGTACTTTAATATGTTCACACTGAAGGAGGGAGTTTAAAAATTAAATGTCACATACTGTTCCAAATACCACGAAAAACCACCCCACCCCCCCCCACCGAGTTGAGTGACATTGCTGTCAGTTACGAGGTTTTCTGGAATCGCGTTACTAAGATCGTCCATCCCAGCAAGCCGCAGAGCCGCAGCAGCACTGCAAAGAGCAAGTTTCAATTTAATTACCCAAACGTTTTTGGCCGAATTTTCCGCGCCAGAAAATCCGCTAAATGGGTTGCCACGCGATGTGTGTGTGTGTTGCCTTCGGTTTACGTAATGTGCCACAGTGGAAGGCAGATTATGTGCTCGTGCGCCCGTTAATTGGAGCGCCCTGAAGAGTCGACAGGAATCGACACCGAGCACCGGGATTGATAAAACTCCACGCGGTGGCACAAATTAGAATGTGTTGCACGAATGTGTGCTCAAAATTATTGTTTGTTGGGCCATTGTCCTACGGAAATGAAAACCGTCGTTTGGAGCCGAATGGAAAAAGGACAACTATGGCGCGGAAGTGATAACTTGCTCCGAGCGATTGCATGTCGAGCTTGGCACATAAACGTCACTGCGATACTCTGACGGACTACTATGTTCTGCCCGAGGCACTTCAGCATGGTCATGGGCTATCTCTCTCTCTCTCTCTCTCTCTCTGTTTCTCTCTTGTTCTGTGACAGGTTCTACCGTTCTACTTCTTGGATCGCTCGGCTGTTATGTAGTCGTTTGTTGAACACTCGAAGGACGATAGTCCTGAGAGGGATGAGTAATGAATCAACGCAAATGATTATCCTTCTCCACCAGGGTTATGATTGTCGTCGCAGACTTGAGGGAGCTTCATAATTGATGCAGGTTCATTACGTTGCACATTCAGCTGCACATGCACGCAAATGCATGGGTTCATTTGTGGCAGGACCTGTCTGTTTCCTTGTCACACAGCAGAACCAGCCGCGCTTGTCTTTTGTACAGCAACTTTGTGTGACCGTCCTGTTTTAGCTCGTTCTTAGCCGTTGTGTCACAATTTGGCCAGCAGGGATTTTTATGGAATCGGTCACCACAAATTGTTGTCCGCTGGTGGGGTCTCTGGGTTGGGTTTATGTTGCTTCGTTAGTTCTGATGAATTACTGCGAAACTTAGCCCCCATGCAGTGCAGTTGCTGGGGATGAAACAACTTACACAGAACCATTCAAGAAATCACGGAATGAGATTGATAACGACTCTTGACTTGATTCAATAAACCGGGATTTCATTGACATTCCACTTTGCGGCTGCCTGCGAAACTTCAATCTGTTGGAGAGCGGAGAACAATAAAACTATGTGACGTTAAACTTTGTAGTCCGTTTTAAGCCCGGTGTGATTGATTTTTTCCACTGACCAAAATGCTGTTTCTGGAAAATAGTTTTCATATTATGTTTTAACCGTTTAATTTCAATCATTATGTAGTGCTTCTTAGGCTGATGAAATTCGAAATTGTTCGTTTGGTAGAATATTTCAGCAAACAGCAGTCCTGTTGAATCGGAGATACGCCACAAGACGTTAAACAGCCATCCAGGGGGAACCGAGTCCGGGTGGTTCCAGCACCACAGAATAGTTTGTCATTTATGACCCGTCGTAAAGTTTCGATTCAACTTATGTTCGCGCCCGGCCGCGGAGTGTTAAGACGACCTACCACCCATCAACCGGGAGTGCGAGTCGTCTGGTTCATTACGGAAATTGCCTTCTGCTGGAAAACCGGTGTGTTGTTTCTTACTAGCCACCGCAACCACCCGGTCCCGGTCCTTCGGGTTACGCCGTTACGACCTTTGTTGTCGACTGCAAGGACTGCCGACTGGAATCGTTTCGGAAAGTTGATTAATGAAGAAAGTTAAATAATTAATTTAATGTTTATCGCGGCCAATGGGAAAGTTCTACGCACACACACACCGTGATCCGGTCCCGCCTGGTGCGGTTTCGCCAAGTAAACGCGAGCCGGGCCTTGCCAGTGATTGGCCTGGCCTTTGATAATTTTTGACCACTTTCGAAGCAGCAGCTAATGGCCGTTGCCAGCGATGAAGGCCATCCGAAGCTTGGGCTAAAGTTGAGGTGAACTTTTCGGTCCCAGCCCCGGCCAGCCACTCTGTCATTGTCCGTCCGCTCGCTCCTTGTTCGCTGATGGCGCCGCTCTTAAAGTGCTCCAAGTTAAACAAGGAAACAAATGGCTTCAAACAAATGTGTTCCGTGGCAATCAATAAGCACGTGTACCGGTCGCCGCTTTTAACAAGATTGTATCCTCCGGAAATTGATAGCCCAAATATTTTGCTTACGCCGGCAGGAGCGTAAGACACGTCGTGCACTCCAGTCGCCTTGGCGGTAAAAATTGGAAATGTAAATATTGAAAAATGGGTAACATCCAATCCTGGCATTCCGTTACACGATGGCGTATTTATCTTAGCAGCGGACACCCCACAGCTACGACAACGGCTGCTCGCGGTTACCAACATCCATCATCACCACGTGGCGCTGCTCATTTTGGTGCCGAGGTGCCCGGATGCTCGGCGTTGCTGTCTGTCGGCGTCCTTCGACGATTTTATTCCCGGCCGTCCCCGGAACCGGGCTGTCTGCCTGTGCTGTCAGGCACAGGAGCAGGAGCAGCTGCAACCGTGGGCTTACGTGTTTAATCGGCCGCTGCGCGACACGCGAGCTCCAGCGTGTCTGCCTTGGATGCGTATCCTTGGCACGGTACCGGAAATACGCGTCTTCATGCACACACACACACACACACACGTCCGACAGCCTGCTGGGGGCATGATGCGCTCCACTGCAACAGCCGCCCTGCTGGAGGAGGAACAACAAGACATGGTGTTGTGGTGTCGTGAGGTCGGGATGATGGTCGTCCTCGTTCACGCTTGCCACGTCGCGTTATGATAAGCAAATAGTGCGGCGGAAGCGAGAACGGGTGCCCCTGCGCCCCGAGAGCTGACCTATTTTACCGGGCCCCGGGATGAGTGCGATGAAGGATTCCTAATTTCATATTTATAGCCCGGGTAGCGCCACTTGGGTGCAGAGATAAATATGTTTCTGTTCTGACTGGGAGCGTGACCGGGGTTCGGGACGAACACGGAAAGCGGAACGTAGGATTAGTGCGTGTGTCGGTCGGTCGCTGAATAATGCAGAGAGCGTGGGTGCAACTTCCGGCCGAGTGTGTCTGTCTGTGTGTGTGTGTGTGGAGGGTCAAAGGGATAAAGAGTCTGACGGGTAAAGGATTAATTTAGCATCACTTCAATCAACAGCCTGTTGACGAGGCCTGCGCTCTTCGAACCGGAGCACACCGGACCGGCAGCAGGCCCGAGAAAGAGGGTTAATTATTTAAATAGAGTGAAGAGGACTTTTAAAACCCCAGCTGCAAACATCAAAACGCACCGGATAGTTTCCATTGGCAGCGGTTGTTAGTTCGGAGTTAAAGTTTTGTAATAATGTTCCCGATGCTTCGAAATAATGTTATTACTCCATTCCAGGATGTTATCCGGTCGCGCCACTTTCTCGAGCTCTCGGTGCCACTGCGAACATACTCCTGCACTCGTGTCCTGCACTTCCGACAGTGTTTTAATTCGATTCCGAAGTTACATTTTCCTTTGATAACAACAATGTTAGCATTAAACGTGTGCGCTGTCCCATTGGATCGGGAACCGTCTAAATGGCCCTTCAGCTCCTCGCCATTCGCTGTAGTTAACCACCACACACAGAGAGAGAGTGGCATGAATGGGATTTTGAGAGCAAAGAGTACAGCAAAAAAAACGAAACAATCTTTCTAAACTTCAGTCAGAGGCCATTCAGGCAGCGCGATAGCAATTATAAAAGGCGCGCGTGTGGGTTGTGGCCGGTGAATAAAGAGGCCAGCTTATGCTCCTCCTGTGTTATCGCCGGGCCTGAGGGCTGCGAGAGGGTCAAAGTTTTGCTTCCGCAAAATGCGAACTATGCTCCCAACTGTGTACCAATGGCAGGCCAACTTTTGGGGCCCGCCAACAGCCCTCGGGAGCTGCGGGCGTGGAAAAAGTGTGGTCGTTCGATTTACATTGGACCGGCTCCAATGGCAGTGAGCAATCGGTCCATTCTGTGGAGCTTCCCAGCATCGACAGACCCAGCGCCCCGTGGCAGCGCATGAGTGGGAAGATAAACATTGATGTAGGTCAGAGCAGCGAAAGTTTTTTCATAGTCATGCCCCCCGTTGCTTCCCGTGCAATTCGGATTCCGGGCTTGGCTTTACGACGGTGGACGGCGGTAGTGAGGACGTCCTTTTTCCACCATTACGTCGTGTAGTTTTAGTTGACCGACTTCTGGCACCGCTGCACGAAAGTGCACAGCCACGATCGTCGACTTCCGCACGTCGGAATTACTTTGACTGCACTCCGGATGTGTTGTCCGTAATCTGTGAAAGAAAAACCGGGTGGCAATGTGTGTTGCAACAGTCAAAACTCCGAGTCCAAACCGAGAGCCGAGGGTTGGCAATTTTTTTGTGGCCAACACGGTCACACGGTGGTACGGAGCCGCACAGCGGCAGTCGAGTTGATGAATGTTTGGTCTGTGAGTGACGGACAGACGGACCACCAATTCCTGTGGGATGGGTTGGTTTGAAAAATATTTACTTTCCAACTGAAGTGGCCGACCATTGGCCGACCATTGGCCGGCCCGTCCGGATGGAGTTGTGTATGCAACTTTCAATTAATTAAATTCTGGCCGCGGCGGCACTGGCCAACCAAGCGAAGTCCAAGTGCTGTCGGTTAAATATTGTTCCATAAATTTTCGCACTATGGTCGCACTAGTTTTTTTTTGTGAGCTAAACTTGCCTGCTTCTGACGCAACTGAAGATTAGGAAGTAAAACCGGATCCGATACAGTGTAACGAGGACATCGAGCGATTCCGACGGTGCGAAGCGTAATGACCCATCCAACCCGGTGCGGTTTTCCGAGGGGGACCCGTTAATGTATCGTTTTTCCTTTTTCGACCTTTCCGATGACGTCAGTGAACAGCGCGAAACGTGACGCACTCGCGCCCCACCGAATGAGGCGTTTTTGTGTGCTCCGGCTCCGATTGTGTTGCGCCTGTAACGGACCTGTAACGCTGTAACATACTTTTGTGAAAAATGGCACTAATTAAAAGTTTGGCTGCGCTGTGAGGTTCGCCTGGGATGTGTTGCGGCCGATCCTTTTCTCGTCTGCCACGCTTAAGCTCAGCATTTTGCATAACCCTAGTTTAAGTAATGTTTTTATCTCGCCCTTCTGGGACACCGATACGGGGACCCATCTTTGACCCATCCATTTCTCATCATCACACGCCGCTCTCTCTCTCTTCGTCTCGTTACAGCTGTGGTGCGATGAGCTGATCCGAATGGCGTACAACTTGACCCAGCTGAACGGTCCGGCGATTATGTTCCTGCAGAAGGCATACACCAAGCTCTGCCTGCAGGTCGACAAGACCGGCAAGATCCCGGTGAAAAAGTAAGTAAATCCTGCGGGCCATTTTCCCTGATTTGGTTTCCACCTCAATTTTAGCCCTGCCATTTGCCTGCCCCTTCGTGGCGCCGTGAACGACTCGAGGGCACGGAAAAATATCACGGAACGGAACACGCTGATTGAGCTATCAAGGGATCGCGTCGTCTTCGTCATCGTCGTCGTCGTGCGAAAGCATTCGCATTTGGCACCCGAACCGCAGGAGGAAGCAGTTTGATTTTATTCCATCTTTAATTGCACATCCGGAACGCTCGCGGTGCGCGGTGGCGAGGTTCCTGGCAAGGTTTTCTTTCCCCGACAAAAGAAAGTGGTTTCTGTTTGTTTGTTTGCCTTGCTTGATTTGCAATCCAACCAGTTTGCGGATGCACGTGCCGTTTTCCTGCGTTTCCGATGTTCCAATCGACCGGCGGAGTGCCGTTCCGTGGTGTGGTGGTTGGCCAGTTTTTACTCCCCTTTCAAGCGGCGTGGTTGGCAATGTGGTTAGCTTTTAGTATTCTCGCGGCTAAGCCTGCGGGTAACTAATCCGGAGCGCTAGTCCGGGACACTTGTGGAGCATTTCACGCTTGGACGAATGCTAATTTACATAATTCCTGCTCAGCGTGGCGTGTAAAAAGCTGGATGCATGTAACTACACAGCGATGGTCACGGGTTTCCAACGACCGATTTAGGTTGGGATGTTGGAAAATCGGATTTTAATGGGACATCCTTCGCTACAACAACCGTTTATTGAGCCACAGTGACGCAGTTTGAATGTTTGTCAATTTATTTCACACACAGAGACCCAGAGTTGGTCAATGGCAATGGTTAGGCCAATCGGGCCTGCCAACAAGACACTGCCTGTCGTTCGGTCTGCCACGAATCGATTTAATTTCGAGCACCGCGGCCACTCTTCTGGCGACGAAAGTTGATTATAATTGCGAGCCCGCGGGGAACCCGGTCCCCGGGAAAGGTCAGTAATAGCGAAATTCCTAGGAAAAATACGGTTGGCAGACGGTGGTTCGGAAGATAATCTATCTAACCACGAGGCCAATGGCCAGCCAGGGGTTGGGTTTGCTACGTTCGTTCGGTCTGCATGTTTGTACGTTATAAGGACCTTGCGGTATCGGATTGCCACCCAGCAAACCGATTGGTTCCGGCTGGCTCAGCGCGAAACTAAATCACGTCTCCGTCTAGAGACATAAATGCTCGTTATGCTTATGTGTGTGTGTGTGTGTGTGTTGTGCTGGCGGGTCAATAAATGGGCTCGGTCAACCGGAACAAGAAAATTACATTAGCGCAGGTGATCGATCGACTTCCGGCGGCAGGCGGCCATTCTTGTGCCATTCACTTCCCGTTCCGCGCACGATGAGGTTGTGATTTTTTGGCCCCTTTAGCGGAACACGGAAGAAACAATAGTGATGTTTTTTTTTGTTTCGATCACGTCGCTGTCGTATTCTATGTTAAATGTATTAAACCGAAGAACACAGCACATCCTTGGCATAAATATCATTTCGCCGGGCGCGTGGGTCGTGGCCCGTTTGCCGAACACGACTTCGACTTGTGTGCCGACTAATTGACATTGTTGACGGCGGTTGGCCGTCGGGGCTCGTGTTATCAAGGATGGAGCACAATTTTGGGGTGGGTGTTTGTAGCACAGTTTTGCCGTGGGTTTGCATTCCGGAAAAAGACTGCCTCCCGAGGCCTCGGGAGCTGTGAAAGTGTACTTTCATCATAAGCCACGCCCGGGGGGTCAACGTCGGAGTGGGTGGGTGTGTGGTTGACAACTAGTTATGCAAAGTCACGCAAATGAAGCCAACAGCAGAGCCGGAAACAGGAAAGCTTCAAGGATGACCCGGGTGGTGGTGGCCCGGGCGCCTCCGCCACGTTTGAATGGTGGTGCGGCATCGTTCATCATCCGTCAGCGTCCCGTCGTCCCGCGCCGGACGAAAGATGAAACGATCACAGGCTGCGGAGGAGCGAAATGGGGCTCGAAATATTTCTGCTGACGGCGCGGGACCAGTCAGGGAACCGGAACCGGACTGGGCGGATATTTTTTATGTTGTGGTTTTGTGTGTGTAATGGCAAGAAACGGCCGAGCAAATTGGTGGCAGAAAGTCCCAGTCGCAGCGATGATAAGCGTTAAGGTCCTAGTTACCCTAGAAGAGAGAAAGAGAGAGACAGGATTTGCTACCTCAGCATCATCCTGCGGGTTCCCACTCTCCGGGACAGCGACCGTCGAGTGATTTTCTGGCCCGCCTGACAGCAAAGTGTTGTTGCATAATGGTGATAAGATTTTTCGGCTGCGGTGCGGTGGATGTGAACCCGCGCCGCATTTCAATGGCCGCGCCGGATTATTATTAAAATCAAGAACACAAAAACGATAAAGTGACGATGACGAACAGCCATTACACGAGAGAAAGTGCTTAGAAAGGGCAAAATGTGCGCCGGGCGAAACAAATGATGGAGGAAATGATGATACGGTTTTGGGCACCACAGAGAGCCGCACTTTTCTCTTCGAGCGATAAATTGCGCTTCAGTGGCCACTCCGTAGTGGGAATAATTCAGTGCAACGTTTGCTGCGCGGACAATATTTATGGAGGCGCCAGGTAGCCTGTAGTAATTTCGTTAATGCAAATTGAAGTGGCACCGAGCTGTGAAGGCTTCGGTCGAGTCGAGAGCCGATTTGTCGATTGGGTCGTAAATTGTTTTCATAAACAAACGACTCGGTGGCGAGAATCAATTTTGTGTGGTGCGAAGGAGGAACGGCGGCAGGAAAGCCTGGACCTCTAAGTTGAGCTTAATTGATGACTTGTACCGTGCCGTGCCGTGCCGTGTTTGTTGAACTGAATAACAATCAACCTGTACACGGCTTCACGGCCGCAGCTTCCGCAGCCCAACCACCTCCCCGGGGAATCATGAATTTATCTCTCTAATTTTATATTAACGGAACGAAGCCTTAGCTCAGTCAAGCGATCTTGGAGCACTCGTGCCTCGGGAGTCCGGCAACTGGGCTCGGCAACCGAAAGAATCATTAATTTTTTTCCCATCCCTTAAGAGTTTGCTCGCTCTTCGCAGACGCGAAACGAAGCGAGAATGGTAATAAATAATGCTGCAGAATAGCCATAACAAGGCACATGTACGCCGCGTAATCGGATTGTGCTTGCTTTAGATTACTTTTTCCACACCGGTTTGCTTTGAAATTGTTCTATTAACCGACCGTCAATGGAAGCCCTGACAGGACGTTGGCAAACACTGTAGCAGGCTTGGAATAATGTGCAACACTGAAGCTGCCCCCTGTCAAGTGCAGGTAGCCATTGTCTTTCATGGTTTTACTACGCTCATTCGAACGAACGTTCAACCGATGTCCTCTTTTGTTCATAAATTAATGTTTGAAACGATTTAAGCGTTTGTTTTCTTTGCATCGCAAAACGGCAATAAATATGTATTTAATTGTATTTTGCACTAGTAGCATAGTATTCAGCAACATCCCGGAACGCAGTAGGCCGTGTATCCTAGCACGTCACTGTTGTAGTTTGACAGGACAGCACACACATTGTCGATTCTATACGTAGTAGTCCATGCTGCTTCGGAGTACGGAAGATCTTTTTAAATGTTATTTACCTAATAAATATACAAAACATTTTACTCAGGGTAGTGCTGAAATTAATACGCATAATTCCATGCTGCAAACAGTTGTTAGGGCATTAATTTAGGGGCCCGCCACATAAAGACGTCGCTTGAACTTCTTCGCACCGTACAATGGAGGCGCCTGGTCGCTGCTCAAAGCTGCGGATGGGTGGGTTTTTGGTGTAAGGTTTCTCCATGGGGCGCCTCGTACAGTTGCCTGACTCGGTGCCATTTCTTATTTGCTCAGGTGTCAACCCATGCAATGTTACGTTTATTACGTGCTAAGCGCCAGTAGGGCCCGCATCGCAGCCATTAGCTCGTACTCCCCAGGGAGCTTGACGAAATGACTAGAAATATAGAAGTTTCTCCGGCGAGTGTGTCCGGAAGGCGAAGTATGCCAGAAAACGAACGGCTTCCTGGTTGGGTAGCGTGTCCTCCTTTTCCATTGAAGATTGGTGCCCGAATTACTCGATTATTGATTGTGGGGGCGCCCCCTTTTCTTTGGGGAGTAAGAGATACGGCCATGGCAATTTCTGTTTGATATCTTTCATAACTCATTTCCGGAAGGGACGCACGTCCTTCTAAACCTGATTATTGGTAACAGATCGGGGGACTTTATCGATCATCTGCCCATCACCACTTCCACCACGCCGACAAAAATGATCGCCGCTGACGGCGAGGGCGAGCACAAGGAATTCTACGAATGCTATTGCAAACAGTTCCGTTCTATCAGCAATTTCAGTGTTCCCTCTCTGGCGGTTCCGTTGTTTTTTATCGGACGAGATTAAAATGCGCATAGAAAAGTAAACGTAAACCTAGCACCCAGTAGCAGCAGCAGTTGTAGTGAGGCGAAGTGTGACTTATCGGATTACCGTACGGGCGGGCATTCGCAATCGTATTTCATACTTATTTTAATCTCGCTTTTACGCCATGTTTCGCCAACAGTATCATCAAAACGTTCGCCACCAACAAGGACGACCGGAGGCGCGTGGAGAAAGCCCTGGACGTGTCCGGGTTGCCGTCCGGGAAAGGCGATACCCTGGCGTTGGCCAAGTTCCAGTTCGAGGACTTCTTTAATCTGTACAAAAATCTCTCCCAAAGAACGGACGTCGAGAAGGTGTACGATGAGCTGTAAGTATGGACAAGTGTCTGCTGCCGGACCGCCGGAAACACAATCCGCAGGATTCTGTGGAAAGCGGGCAGGAAGGAAAGGGAAGATAAAAAGCTTCTTCTTCCTTTCGTACGGATGTGCACCAAATGCCAGCGCAAACGAGTCGGGCGTTGAGCGCAAATATTGATTAGTACCACTTCGGGAAGAGTTGGTAATCACAGTTCGAATGCATCCTCCCAGATTGCTTTTACTTGCCGGCACCATGCCGGCCGGCTCCGTTCGGGCTTCCGACAGTGATTGATTCGCTTTCCGAAACCGATGTGTCCAAATCGACCACTGCTCTCATCGTGTAACCCCACTTGAGGGGGTCGACAATGGGTCTAAATGTAAAACTAACGGACAGCGCGAGTATCGGTTCTCTCTGTCTGAGGGACAAATCGCCCTCGGAATCGGATGCACTGGAACTCAGTCGCCCCGCAATGCGGAGGTCCTTGAAAGAAGATTGATGAACGATCGATTCTTTGGGGAAGGCTTGGCTCTTTCGCCACTGTGTTCCGGTTGATCCATTCTGAGCACGTTTCACATTCCCAGGGTTGGAACGTCGAAGCGCCGGCTGATGTCGACCTCGCAGTTGGTGGATTTCCTCAACAAAACTCAGCGGGATCCACGGCTGAACGAGATCCTGCACCCGTACGCCAACACGGCCCGTGCCCGCGATCTGATCCAGGAGTACGAGCCGAACAAGTTCAATGCCCAGAAGGGGCAGCTCAGTTTCGATGGATTTCTGAGGTACGTTCCGAGCGGGGTTCGCACCGAAAAGGGGTGGCTTGAATTTATCGCTGTGCCCGCTTTTAGATATCTGATGTCCGAGGACAACCCTATCATGGCGGCCAGCAAGCTGGACCTGAGCGACGACATGGAGCAACCGATGTCGCATTACTTCATCAACTCGTCGCACAACACCTACCTGACCGGCCACCAGCTGACCGGCAAGAGTTCGGTCGAGATCTACCGCCAAAGCTTGCTGGCCGGGTGCCGGTGTGTGGAGCTGGATTTTTGGAACGGCCGCACGGAGGAGCCGGTGATCGTGCACGGCTACACCTTCGTACCGGAGATCTGCGCCAAAGACGTCCTAGAAGCAATAGCCGAGACGGCATTCAAAACGTCGGAATTCCCTGTGATACTGAGCTTCGAGAACCACTGCAACCCGCGGCAGCAGGTAAGTGCAGGTTGACCGTGGCCGCTGTTACGCCAGGTGACCACCGTGTGAACACCGTGATTTTCTGTGCTTTCGCAGGCCAAGATAGCGAACTACTGTCGTGAAATATTCGGCGACATGCTCCTCGATAGGCCCCTGGAGTCCCATCCGCTCGAGTCGAGCGTCGAGCTACCGCCACCGTCGCTGCTGAAACGGAAGATTATCATCAAAAACAAGAAAAAACACCACCATCACCATCATCACAAAAAGGGCACCACGGCGACGGCGGCCGTTGTTACCAGCCCGCAGCAGCAACCACCGGTGGCCGCCGCTAATAATGGCGCCGCTAATGCAAATGCCACAACAGTTAACAGCAACTCCACCCCCATTAGCGGCGCACCGGTTGCGGCCAACAACGGTGCAAACGCGCCGGCAGCAGCAGCAGCAGCAGGTAAGCCACGCCACGACCCAGATGTGCGAACGACCGAATAATGACACCCGTATCTCCGCGACCCGACCTTATGGGCCTATGATATCGGGAAGCAATGATGATGGTGATGATGATGATTTGGGGTGCGTGTCAACTGTTGGCCAAATCGAAACCAACCTGCTGCGGTGTGGTGCCAGCTTCTGTACGCGTGTCACTCGATTGTTTGCTGTCACAGCGTGCCACATGATGGAATGACCTACGGCGTCGGATTTGTTGATCCTTTTGCAATGGCCAGATGCGATTTCCTCAACGTTCCCAATCCGTGTTACCAGTTAATTTGGGTCACGTACAAGCGCAGACATAACGTATGTTTGTGTCGTCATACGGCCTGCTCCTGGTGTTCCCATTTTGCGACCGGAAAGCGGAAGGCGAACAAAATCTCTTTACTCTTCCGGCAGGGCCGAGAGGGATGATGCTAACGAATGTTGCTATTTGTACAAGTTATCCCATCTGCATGCGGGATCCGACGGACGGCCACCGTTAGCACACTTGGCAATTGATGAACTGCGATTTAGTTCCATTACCGTGACGCCCGGGTCTACGATGGAGACGGAGCAGAGACGGAGCATTACGTGCTCCAGCAAGCGCAATGTGACGCCGTAGATCCTTTTCACTAAATCCACGATGGATGGTGCCATGCACCATGATTGCACTTGCACCCGACGAGAGTGAACCCAATTCTTCGCACACAAACACACAGTGCGCACTCTGTAATCGCACCCCACCGGATGGATGGGACACCATTTACTTACTTCCGCTTCCTTGGAATTCTATAATGCGACGCACTAAACCCTCCGAATCCTGTTCTCACGGCTTTCTTTCTCTTTTCTGTCCACGCCAACAAAAATGCATCACCGCAGCTGCAACGACAGGCTTGCAGCAGCAGCAGCAGCTGGATGGCGACCCGGCCGTCAACAGCAACAACGGCACAACACCACCACAAGCAATACAGCAACAGCCACCGACCGGGAACGGCGACATTCCGCACCATGCACCACCGTTGCAGGTACTGTTTCGCGTAGCCGTCCTCAAAGACCCGGGTTCCGGTTCCGGTCTAGTTCGGTCGCGGAAACTTATACACATACTGCTGCTCTTTATCCACTATCAAAACCACCCGGCGGTGGAAGGGACGTTTTTCTATAAACTCCACTCCACATGCTGGATATTCTAATCCGGAAGCGATATCGGAAACGTAACCCCGGAGCGCCCTCTGCGCCGGAACCGGCACCAATGAATGATACCAAGCGGGGGTGGCCGGGCGTGCCCGCGGCACTTCGAAGGAAATTGAGTTCTTTCTTCTGCGTCCCCACAAAAGCGCCCAACACGGTTGCGTCACCCAGCACTCGAAGTGCTTTTGTACAATGCGCGCTCTTTAGAAATAATGTTTAGTTTCCATTTAAAATATGTATGTGCTTGCATTCGCTCATGTTACCGCATCTTCCGGTTCTCGTTTCCCAAAATGGCAGCAAATTCGTCAAAGCTCAAAGGAAAGCACCGGCTCGTCGGACACGGACAGTTCGAGCGATGACGAGTCGATACCGGGCACGCAGGTACCGGGCGCGATCGGACCGAACGAGGCCGACAAGGTGCCGCAAACCAAAGAGACTGAGGCGGGCGCGGAGATCTCCGCACTCGTCAACTACGTGCAGCCGGTGCACTTTAGTAGCTTCGAGAATTCGGAAAGTACGTACGGGGGCCGGTGCCGGTTCGGCGCTGCCATTTTTCCGCTCTAATTATTTCTCTCCCTCTTTTTGTGTGCCCGCACTACGCAGAGAAGGCCCGCTACTACGAGATGTCGTCGTTCGACGAGAAGCAAGCCACCACGCTGCTGAAGGAGCGCCCGATCGAGTTTGTCAACTACAACAAGCGGCAGCTATCGCGCGTCTATCCCGCCGGAACACGCTTCGACAGTTCCAACTTTATGCCTCAGGTTGGTGCACCATCGCGCTGTGTGCCTCTCGCGACGATATAATAGCTCTAAAGTGTGACTGATTTGCTTAACCAGATTAGTTTTGCTGGCCCTTCAGCGATCGTTTCCGGTGACATTCATTGCGTTCAATTAAAATGTTTACATCGAATTACCTGTTCGGGTAAACAGAAAATCCTGAAATGTAATCTGCGGTCGGAATTAGTTTTTAAGCACTCGCCACAGAGGTCCTGCTGTTCGATGTTTGACGATTCCTTGCGATTTATTCTACTGTTTGTCGTGTTTGTCCATTGACACGAAAGGTGGGGATCATTAGCAATATAAATGTTTGGCATCGTATTTTGCTTCCAATTGGTTTGGTTGATTGAGTAAAAAAGCAGTTCAATGGCTGCTAGATCGTGCCGGTGCCATGTTGGATTTGCGGCTCACTATCTCAATTTTTTATAAGCATCTAAGTCAACACCGAATCATCGAATCATCGAATCATCAAATGCATTAATTCAAACGGATTCTTGTCATTTCCCCGGTCTGTAGCTGTTCTGGAACGCGGGTTGTCAGCTGGCCGCACTAAACTATCAAACGCTGGACCTGGCGATGCAGCTTAACCTGGGCATCTTCGAGTACAACCATCGCTGCGGTTACTTGCTGAAACCGGAGTTTATGCGCCGCAAAGACCGTCGGCTGGATCCGTTTGCCGAGAGCACGGTAAGAGGACACATTGTTCTCACATGGTCTATTCCGCCCAACAGTGTCGAATGTCTGCCCTATGTTTCCAGGTGGACGGCATCATAGCCGGCACGGTCGTGGTGACGGTCATGTCGGGTCAGTTTCTGACCGACAAGAAGGTCGGCACGTTCGTCGAGGTGGACATGTTTGGGTTGCCGGCCGACACGGTGCGTAAAAAGTTTCGAACCAAAATAGTGCGCGACAACGGCATCAACCCGGTGTACGACGAGGAACCGTTCGTGTTCAAGAAGGTGGTGCTACCGGAGCTGGCCGCTATCCGGATAGCGGCGTACGAGGAGGGCGCCAAACTGATCGGCCACCGGGTGCTACCGGTGATAGGGCTGTGCCCCGGCTACCGCCATCTGACCCTGCGGACGGAAGTGGGCCAGCCGATTCCACTGGCCACCCTCTTTCTGTGCATTGTCGTCAAGGACTACGTTCCCGATGGGCTGTCCGACTTTGCGGAAGCCCTCGCCAATCCAATCAAGTACCAGAGCGAACAGGAAAAGCGCTCCAAACAGCTCGCCGTGCTGGAGGAGGACACGGAACCCACCGAGGAGGACTCATGTAAGCGGGCTGACCGATTCTGCTGCATGCAATGTGTTGCATTGTTTTATGTTGCTGCTTGAGTTCCCGGGTTTTTATTTTGTTTGTATTTGTTTTGTCTCTATTCCCGTCTTCCCGTTTTGCCTCGCTGGGCTTTGCGTGCTGGCTTTCCTCCATTTAACCGGACCAGTTGTCGTTGTATCTTTAGGTTTGAGCAAAGGCAAGGGCGATACACTCAACAAATCGAGTGACAACAACACCGTCGGAAGTCCGGCCCGGCAACAGCGGCCCACCGGTCAGCAGACGCAGGCGGAAAGTGATGCCGAGCGAGAGGCCCCACTGGAAGTGGTGACCAAAATAGTGTCGCCCATGCCCATGGCTCAGCCCTCACTGGATGGCCATTCAGCGCCGGGCAGCGCAGGGGTTCGGCCGCCGACAGCTGCCACCGTGCACGTCACGTCCAGCGGTGGCGGTGGACCACCGATTACCACTACCACCAACGTACCGCTGGGCACTGCCGCTGGGACGGCTGATTCTGCGACGCATCATCAGCACCAGCAGCAGCACCAAGACGGCAGCGGTAAGATTGTGGCCGATCCGCTGGAGAAGATATTTGAGGACAAGCAGATCCGCAAGAAGCGGGAAGCACTCGAGAAGGAGCTGAAAGCTCTCAAGAAGGGCCACGACAAGGAGAAGCTCAAGATCCACGCGGCGCAGAAAGGCAGCGAACTGGCCGGTGGGGGCGGTGCCGATGGCCCGCTGAAGAAGTCCAAGTTCGCGATGGGCAACAAACTGGTGAAGCGGTTCAGCAGCAAAAACATGGCCGACATGAACGTGAAGGTGCCACCGTGTGCGACCTCGGACACGGACGTGACGGGAGACGCGCAGGCGGAACGGTTGCGGCAAATCTGCCGCGAGCACGCCAGCAGCTACCGGGAGGTGCTG
Organism: Anopheles cruzii; assembly: GCF_943734635.1. Lineage (NCBI taxonomy): Eukaryota > Metazoa > Arthropoda > Insecta > Diptera > Culicidae > Anopheles > Anopheles cruzii. Next base: position 79,512,576 of record NC_069145.1, read on the forward strand.
GAGAAGTACCACGAAATCATCTACGGCCTGGCGGAGGATTTGCTCCGTCAGTCGCAGGAGAGCCAACTGAAGCAATTGAAGGTGAGAAAAGGGATTAGGGGCCCGGATCGAAGGGCCCTTGGCGCGTCGCCTGCGCTCTCATTGCCACTCATTAAGCTCTTTGGCTTCTTTGCAGACACAACTCGAGCGTGAAACGACCGAAGTGATGCGACAGCTGCAGCTGTCACGCAAAACCGAAGTGAAGCAGCTGGCGATGGTCCACAAGGACAAGGATGAGCTGGAGCGGTGAGTGTGCTCCTCCGGGGGCCTCAGTTGCTCATATGAGGCACATTTTATTTATGATTCTTCTCCGCTTGTCTTCGGTGTGCCCCCTTTCAAATCGTTCCCGATTTCCGGCAGCATGAAGCGTGAAGTGGACTCGACGCTCGTCGAAAAGGGCGTCACAGAACGGGTACGGCTAACGGCGACGTACGAGCGGAAACGGGACGAGCTTCAGCGGCAGCACGACACGGTGAAGCAGGGTTTGGAAGACCACAAGCTGAAGGTAACGCCCGGCGCCCGAGGTGGACGATACTTTGCGCCGCCACCATATTTACCGTGATAACACGCCACGATAAGTGACTGACCTATTTGCACGCCACCCTTTTTCCATCCCCATTCCGCAGGCACGTTCGATGCTGGAGAAGGAAGCAGAATCTCATGCCTGCATTTCGGACACATTCCTGGTCCACCTGAACACCAGCAACAGCACCACGAGCTGTTCGTCGGTTGGTGGCACCACGCCGCACCCGCCGGCGACCTCCATATCCAGTGGCAACATTTGTGCCGCCCACGGTAGTGCTCACGAGAACAGCGTCAACAATACTCACGCCACGTAGCGTGGTGGTGGTGGCGGCCCAACGTAAGCCCAACAAAAAGGCAGCTCCAAACGTTTAAATCACAAACTCCTTACAGCTGTTACTACTACTATTACTACTAGAACTACTACTACTACTTAAGCACACTTATTGGCCTAATTACTGTTACACTTTTCCGGGTGAACTTTTTCGAGCGAAAGTGTCACTTCGAGAGAAAGAGAGAGACCGAGGTAGCGGGCTACCTTCACACTTACCTGAAAAGGACTTATTAGAAATCTCAAAACGTTTGTGCTTATCGATTGTTCGTGTCACGTGCGTGTTGGAGAGTTTGGAAGCGCGGAGGGGAGCGGTTCAAACACGGCAGGTCACACAGGGAACACACAGGTTGTTGGATTAGGTTGTGGGATATTTAGGACTGTTGGACTGTTTCGGTGAACCCGGCGGGAAAGCGGGCTGCCGAGAGAAGTGCGTGGCCACGAGTGGTGAGAGAGAAATTTGGTACTCAACATACTTTTAGTCAAGGCATAAAGCCAGCGCGGAAGGAACGATGTTAGGACGTTGAACGTCGGGATGGTCGGTAAGGGGGATTTGATTCGTGTTTTCTTCCTCTAGACTAGACTAGAATGGGTGGGTTAGTTGGGTAGTAAAACGGTACAAATGAGCGAAGCGGCTACATCAGGTTTAGCAGGTTTGATTAGTAGGAGCCTTGCAGGAAGGCGGAACACAAGGAATCTTAGCGTAAATGCATACACACACACTTTTCACAACGCGGGTAAATCTTTGTAAACAGAACAGACATATAATTCTAGAATCCTCTAGAGTAGCTAACCTACATTTTGAAACCCCCCAGGGAGGGGAACGGTATCTTAGCCCGTGATTGGAGATCATTTATTGCCCCGCGGATCGGGGAAGGTCTGAACCACGTGCTCCTGGTTGCGTTCTGCATCTTTCATCCCGTGCGAGATCATCCCGGAATTTGCCCATCTCGTCTAAACGAATCTCAAGCCGAAGACGAACGAATGAAGAAAGCTGTGCTGTGAAGTACACTGATATTTATTTTGCACAAACGGACTAGTTTCGGATCTTTCGGCGGACTGAGGGTCGGTCGGTTCTGGGTACTTTTAGGGAGAATAAAGCGAGCTTTCGATTTATGTGCAATGTTTAGCAAGTTTGGCTTAATATTATTTATGTGATAGCATTATTATTGTGTTTGTTGTTAGAATAAATGGTTGGCTTTCTTGCTTTTCTACAAAGTTTGCAACATTTTTTAAGTTTTGCGGAAGAGTGCGACTCACACTCACGTTTTTTTTTTTTGGACTCGAATAAGTTAACAGATCGTCCCGGTGAAGACGAGAAGCTTTAACGCGCGCGGGGAATTTAGTATAAATTGTAAACATGCACCATTCCGCTGGACACCCCGGTTCCACGCAATGGAATATAGACACAGTCAAGCAAACAAGCAAACCTATACGTAGCGTTAAACTGCAGTTAGAAGCATAGCGAAAACGTAATTACATATTGCAAAACCAACAAGTAAATAATACTGAAACAAAACACACACAAAACAATATACAAGATGAATGTTAACATTAATATATAGCGTGCAAACGTAATCCGTACTAAATCAGAATACTTAAACAACTCACTCTCTCTCTCTCATGAGCAAACAGCAGAAACGTAACAACAATCACTATATATATATATTGTATTGTATCCGTTAATATACATATATGTATGTATGTACGTGTGTATGTGTTGCGACAGTGCTTCACTCGCAAGCTGTCCCCGCAGCGCTTGGTTGAAACAATGGGCACCTTTTAAGACGTTGGTGCAGGGAGGAAGATATTTGAAATGTAACCGACGAAACATACCAACCACTACAACCGGAAGATAGCCATTAGAGAGAAGATTAAACAAACAACAACAACATTATATTTATTGATGTAGTTAAGAACAGTACGTTTTATAAATATTGGGTGTTACATTTGGTCTACAAAATGATAATATAGAACACATTGATCGTTAACACGTCGGTCACGTCACAAGTGACTCAATCTGTACCACCATCCCCCCAAAAAGGTATCGGAAGCTATGAAAAGCAAACTTTGTATCCCGATTCCCTGGCCAACATTTGAACTCACCGAAAACGGTACGACGAAAGCACGACGGCCGCACAACTACCGGGTTGTAACGTCGTCAACCATGAACAGAGAGAGTAAGAGACGGAGAGAGAGAGCAAAACTTAACGCAACGCACTATTTGAATTGAATGTTTTAGACCCTTGGACCCAGCATAGCTCTGCGACCACAGGCACGCTTGTGACCAATGGGACAAAAAACCTGGAGGAATTGGGACGGAGGTAGTAGACCGAACGCGCTTACATTACACTATTGATGTACTACTTTAACACACTGCTGAAGGATTTCACGGGACCCTGTTCTTGTCGTTCTCGTTCGAACCGATTCGATTCATGTCGATGTTTCCTCGTGGCCACCACGGACTAGGGCAAGGTTGCCCACTGTAGAGCCCATAAGTATCCCTGGTAGATCGTAGTAGGCGCAGCGAAGGGAACGAGAGATAGAGAGTCGTCAAGTGGAATCAAGTGATATACCCACCTCCCCATGTAACAACCTTATTAACTTAGAACATGTATTCGGAGTAGGCGGCGAAGTGGCGCAAAAAGCAAATCCTTTGTACATAGTTTAGTGCGTAGCCTGTAAGGAAGGCCATCAGTTTGAATACTCCTCGAAGAAGAAAAAAACAAACAAAAATGGACGTACGTGTGTGTGTCTGTAGGTGTGTCTCTAGGAATGCTGCTAGTTAGTTGTTGAGAATTATTATACATTTCCCAGAACAAGGTCTCTGGCAGCAATCAAACTTGCCTCGGACCTAGAAGAGATTTAGCACAAAACTGTTTAATAAATGTCCGTTTTTTACATTTTTAATTTCCCTCGTTTTCCTTTCACGTAGCCTTCAGTAGCTTTGTTTCTTTCCGATTCCGTGCATTTGTTTGCTTCAGTTGTTCGTCCATCCTTTGGTTTCAATTGATAACGAAGACAATCAACTGGCAACTACCACTGTCATCTTATGAGAAACGGTATAAGAAATTTTTGGACTAGCCTTTCTTTCGGAAAGTAGGATTTCTCTTTGAATTTATCTTCAGTTTCTTTAATAATACTCTTTTCGGTTCACCCAATTGCACCTTGCACCTACTTTACGCTGGGATTAACATTGTATCACGAAAGCGTAGGAAAAGCGGAGTTAAGATAGCCGAGAAAACTCAAAAACAAATCGACGAAACCGTAAACGTTACCGGAAAACTACATTTTCTATCTCTATGTGCCTTGTACGTACGAAAATACGACAAATGTTGAACAACAAAAGAGGAAACACTCAACACTCACTCATTCTGTCTTCTGTTTCATGGTTTCCCATATTTCATGCCCCACGTGTGGCCCTAAGCTTGCTCGCGGGCCTCCGAGGGCTTAAGCCTCATTTACCATACGAACCCGCCCGAGCTCGTATGTTCTGATCGATATGTCGGCATCTCGTAACAAGACGGCAAACACAAATGCATGTTACTTTAGTCATTGGACGAGCCATTGAGAAACAGATGAAGAAGAGAAACAAAATCAAAACACCATCATACAAGTATTATCGTTACAGTTTGGAATGTTCAAATTGCCGCACTAGGAGGGTATTTGGAATTGCATATTTTTTATAGAAAAACACGCGCGTTCAAACTAACGGTCCCTGAATGGACGGTTCGATTTAACAAAACAGAAAAACAAAACTTATCATACTCAAACTCCTCGACTGATGATTCCAGATTTTGGGCTTCGACGTACTCTCGACCGACCCCGAGCCGTGGCGGGGGATAATCGCGAATACTTGTACATTACAAACTCGGACCCCGGGTTACTGGTCAGTGTCGATGCACTCGGCACGAACTCTAGGGACCGGGGCCCGAGGCAGCAACAGTATCTTATTGTGACACATATGTGATTGAATACAGTCAGAGCACCAACCAACCCGGGACACGCGGCACGATCACCACCGTGCCGCGTCGGCGACCCAAGTGGCCAAGTGTTTCTCTTTCCTATCACTTTTGTAGGATTAATTGCGGCTCGACTGGTGTAAACGGCCCTCGGCGTTCCGGGAGTCGTTCTCCGCCCTTAGCGGCCGGAAGACGGACGGAAGGTTACGGGGCTGGAACTAGCGGCCAAACGATAAAGCTATTGATTATACTGCATAACACGTGTTTCAAAACAAACGTTCATTAACAAACCGATCGTCGTAGTGTGGAGGGAGTTTAAGAAACAGTAGCAAAATAGCGTAGCGTTGTGCAAGAAGAAAGGATATTACAAACAACAACAACTATCTATTACTGTGTGACTGTAGATATGAAGTAACTGATAGTAAACTACAAGTAGGTTTGATTCGATTTGAAAAACCCAAACGAAATACAAATGTTTTGAAGACGTTGGTGGGACACCACGGCGAGAACCCACGTGGCGGGGCGCGGACGGTTGAGATTGTGAGATGATAAGCAATTGAAAATAAATACATGAAATAAACAAGAAACGAAACAGCACACACTCTTTGCAACCAACAATTACCATAAAGGCATTCGTAATGCATTTTTCTGGGAATTCCTGGGAAAGGAGTATGGGCGTCCGTCATTCATTCACAATCGGTTCATTGGACTTTTGGATCGGACGATTGTGTTTTCGTTCGCCCTCCTGCAAGTGCAGCATGCGGCCTCTGCGGCGACTTGCACTCCGTTATCAGCGAAGATAACGAGCTTCTTCGGCCCATGCCGCTTCCAACGGGCCGCACAATGTGTGTCATAATGGCTCGTGATTGGCCGTAATGAGTGCACGGTTCGGATCCCCGTTCCGGTCAGAACTCGGTCACGGTCAGGAACCGCGAAAGATCGGCGCATTTGTTGTGGAATCAAAGGTGAAGTTCTTTGTTTTTGTTCCAATTTGTTTACTCACGATCACGTTTTTATTGCGTCTATGCTTACACATGTTTACTATGATTATGTATTGTATGCCTGTATGTCTTTTAAATGTCTATGCCTCCTTCATCTTCAACCGAGAGCCAGTCTTCGAGCACCAAGTGACGTGGACGAATACATTTTATGTCGGATCAGTGAACGGTCTGTCGCCCGCGGTTGAGGTAATTATCTTACAATGTTACGACACTTTAACTATCGACACTGGGGACATTAGGTGGTTAAAATAACAGAACATCGTCACCCTATAAATGTGTCCAGAAACCACGCACCACTTCGCAACGGACGGGTGGGCGGATAACAGAGTAGCGATTGGGGCCGGGGCCAAAAAGCGGAACCCGCGCACGCGTAACCTGTGTCTGTTTGTCCGGGGGTTGAGTTTCGTTGTAAATAAAATCCTCCCTATTTGGTCCCGGGGACGCGATTGCCCTACCGGAGAGCTGTGTATCACTTGATCATTTCGATAATCATTAAGCTAATGGTGGAACCGCACGCCAGGCCAATACCGAGGAAGGCGGCCATCATCGACGAGGCCATCTCCTTCTCGTGCGATTCAACCGATCGTGGTGCCCCGATCAGGGCAATGTTGGCGAGGTATCCGTTCGACAGTGAAAACGCGGCCATCAGGACAATGAAGATGTAATCCGAGTGGATCAGTACCGGGAAATTGTGATGCTGCGTAATGTTGCACAGCAGCATCGCCGGTACGAACGCGATCCGCCCGATCGTTACCACGCTGATCAGCATTGGGTTGTTCGATGGCTGCAACGGGAAAGAAGTAAGGACCATGCACCACTTCCTGGTTCCGCCACTACACTGACTTACCCACTCGAAGAACCCGGCAATAACGCGCCCCAAATAGTCACCGGTGTTAAACAGGAGATAGTTCACGACGGGCAGGAAGTACACGTCGTTCCACGGACGCCCATGGTTTTGCGAACCGACCAGCACCGTCACGGCCGGATAGATCGACAGGGTAGTCACGAACACGAGCCACTCGGAGAACCCGTACAGCCAAATCTTGCCCAACACCACCGGGAACCGGGGTTCTAGACGGGGGCACAGTTCGCGCGAACCCGGGTCCGCCTCCAGTGAGCTTTTCATCAGCGTCTTCGATGAGGTGTAGTACTTGAAGAACAGCGTCTTCGACATGACGTAGTAGGCGAGTTGCGACAGGAACAACACCATGCATCCTACGATAAAAAACACGAACGCCGTCGTCGTGGGGTTGCTGGCAAAGGTGAGGGCGATGATATCGGCGATGGCTGAGAAAATTCCTCCCAGCGCCTGACCACTCACGGCGGCCGTCATGTAGTGGGCACTAAACTGTCCCGCTATCCCAAACAGACCACCGGTCAGTAGGGCAGAGAAACCTACGGAAACGGGAATGGGGAACCAAAACGTTAATCTTTCAGTCCGGGAAGGGCGCCTAAAGGGTCTGACCACTTACTGTTAATTACGACGACCGAGAGCATGGTAAGCCTGAAGAACGCATCCTGCCACTGGTCGGTGTCAACGCGGACCAGTGCCGTCGTCCCGATCATGATGAGCAGCATTAACACCAGCGATCCGTTCATCCGCACGTTCAGCGGAATGCGGTGGCCAACGCAGGCATTGAGGATGAGAAAAATCGTACTCGGGACCGCCGCTGCGATGCTGAGATCGGATTGGAATTCGAGCTGTCGCGGCGTAAGTATGCCGGTATCGTTGGACGATACGTTCCGGAACTTGTACTGCCAGTACTCTTCGGCCGTGACAAAGAAATTCCACGGCACCATCGTCGTCATGCCCATCAGGTAGAATACTGCGTAGGTAAAGTGGAACTTGTCCAACGGAGCGACGACCCGACTTCCGGCTCCAGCGGCTACGATCCGCGTTTCGGTGGGCTCCTTGGACGCGTCCGGAATGTTGCTGCTCGAAGCGTTTATCGAACCCGCATAATTATCGTCCAGAAATGCATCGCTGTCCGTCTCCCGATCGTCGGTATCCTGCAGCAGTGGCCGCGAGTTTATCGTTGCATAATCCATGGCTACCGTGATTGAATTATGGCAAACTTTGCCGATCGATAAGCTCGCCTTCCTGTGGTCACATCGATTGGGCGCGCACTACGCACTCGCGAAACAAAGAGTAAAAACGTTTCAAGATGCACACAGCAGCTCCCGTTCGTACTTTGTGGGCCGCTGACGCATGGCGCGCGATCGTTGGGCGTTGATAACGGAGGCCCGCTCCGCTCCGTTGTGAAGGGCAGTGGAACACGAACGTTCGCAGCTCGGGCTGATTTCACTTTAACGTGTTATGCGGGCCGCAATTACTCGCTCGTGCACGAGAGGGCTCACGATAAAGCAACGACCTTACACCGAGACGGAATGGTAAACTGTGAAAGCACAGAGCGCGAGCCCAGCTGATTCGGAACTCGCGGAACGGAATGACTAATTGAGATTATTCCGCGTAAGCACAATCAAAACGTAAACAACACACACAGTTTGCACACAGCTGTCAAAAGGTTGAATGCGGGCTCTTTTGCATACAAGCTCTAGTCGATTGCATGCGAAATGTGTATTGAAACTTGTGTGCAATCTTTTCAAACTCCTAAATTTCTTGTAATTTCTGTCCGTTATTAATGGTCGTTCAACGAAAAACGATCTCAGTACCAGTTCTGCTCAATATTGATAAAGAAATTAAGATAACTAAACAATGATTGCCAACAAAGTGGTAAGCAAAGCTTGATGCCGCTTGAAAGCTGTGTTTGGGCACGTCATCATCATCAAATATAAATATGCTGTTGCTTCGCCAGTCACCCTTAATAAAGACGGCTAAGATGTAACTAAAGACGAAAAATACGATACCAAAAGTATCGCCAACCCCCCATTTTATGGATGTGCAACGAAATCCATCCATCGACCATCAAATCGCAATTGGCACCAGTGGGAACTTGCGTCTCACGTCGACGCACCCATCAATACGCACTTTATTTTATGGTGTCAATAACCGAACGAAAGTTAGGGAGAAGTAAGTCATTCACTCATCGTCTGGCTCCACTGTATCTCTCGAGTGAAGTTGATAATCTCTAGCAGACCCAACTCGCTGGCAATTCGCGAATTGATATCTGATATCTGCACCCGTTATGCGCGATATCACCAGACCATAAAGCGCTAAGAACGTTGGCGGTGGGCGTCTTTGACTGAGGGTGCGAAAACTTTGCACCAGATCTTTCGGGCGAGACGAGGGCAAGTTCGAGTTTGCAACCCTTACGGAGTCTGCCTTGGAAGGAGCATTGTCACGCGATTCTTCCAACTTATTTGGCACCGCGCGCCCGCACACCGGGGGACCGGGAGTCTTGCTCGAGAGGATCAATTCGATTAATCGGAATCGCGATGCTTGCAAACAAGTGGTAATAAATAAAAGTTCTGCAGCCAGCAGCACGGAACGGAGCACGAAGCACACAGGAGGTTCGGTAATAAATTTAAGTTTCTTCCCATTCATCTACAACTTGTTTCCCGAGCAGCTCTTCCCGGGGAGTGCTCTTCTGGTCCGTCTCGATGCCATTCCAATGCATTCCGGGACATCATCCGGAGACCAAAGTTCCCCGGCTGGAAGCCCCGTCGTTGAACTGCCATTTTTTCTTCAACATCGACAGCTTCCGCTCCATCGGAACGCGCGTTCTTGTGCGTGTGACTCTCTCTCGCATTGTCTGGGGAAGTTTTTCAAACACCAATTGATGGGTTTAGGTCTGACCCACCCAGTCAGCCAATTCTTTCGGTTTCCTTTCGCGCCTTTTTGTTGTATCGCGCCACCAGAGAGCAGGACACCCGCACGCGGGTGGCGGTAGCGGGCGCGGTTGAGGATTCAAATTGATGTGCAGTTTTTGCCTCGCTCGGGAGCCCCTTTGGGCAGTTCCGGCGAACTCGAACTCATTCGTTCCAGTTTTATTCATTTCATTTTGACATGAAATATTGAACGGCATTTCGAAAGCTGTCTACCCGCGCTCGACCCGCTACCGACCGTTGCCGTTGAAGAACTGCGCCATCCGTGGGCTCTGTTTTCTGCTCGGTTTTTTATTCACTTACACTCGCCCCTTTTCGCTGTCATATAACACAATTGCATTACAATCGTTCCCCTGAAATGTGATCCTTCTGCCGCTGGCGGTGGTTATGATGGCCACGGCCAAGATACGGTCCACAAGTCTCTTCGCCAGGAGGTGCTATTACATTTTCTATCCTCTGGTTTACACAATCCTGCCTCGAAGAGGTTCACGAAGCTTTTTTGCGGCGTGTAACGCTTTCCTTAGAAAAGGTGGGCAACGATCAAGACTATCGATGGATCCAACTACTGCTTCCCGTAGCGAAACGTATATACTTCTTTTAATTGACTACACATTGATTATGCAACGGATATCTTCTGTTCATCAAAATCCAATAAATTTATTAGCAAAATATGTACCAACCGCAGCAACGGCTCCACAGGCAAGCTTTGCTGGCCGAGGCATGCGAGGTTCCGGTTAGCATAACTTCGGTGTGCTGGAAAATGTGTTCACTCATTAAAATCGCGCCGGCTGACGGCGGAAGCCTCCAGAACCGGGGCTGAAGGTTTCGAGCGAACAAGTAATCAAAGTCTGTGTAGTACTCAACGCGGGCTGACTCAAGGTACTCCTCGCCCGAAAAGGAGAAGGAGTAAATTCTCTTCCGGGGCACTTACCAGCCCGTACCTTGTGGCCCAACCATTAGTGGGGCAGATCGTAAAGATAAGGATCGTTTAATGGAAGTGGTTCCGATATTACTCCAGCTGGAGTTCGCAACTGGCGTTCGTCACGGTTCATGGATCAATTGTCCCGGGACCTGTCGAGCCGGCCCTGGCCTTCCCCTGGCGATTGGGAACACGAGTGCCCCCGGAATCGATAAGAGGATAGCCTAAACTGTTCGGATTATGCGCTTAGTGCTCCGGACCGTCCCAGGCGTGCGCTAGTAAACAACAGGAAGTGTCGTGGAAAAATTGAAAATAAAACTTTAAGATGGGCGGTGGGCACCTGTTTCGTGCTTTTAAATATTTTATTGGCCTTTTTCCCGGGGCCCGGTATTATCTTCATGTGAATGTTGCGGTTGTTCGCTGTCGCGCGCAAACGAGAACTTTGCGATTTTATGATCACTACACCGCCCGGAATATGGACCAACCGGCACTTTCGGGGTGGCGTGACCGTAATCGTTGAGAAACACAACCCAACCGACGATCAGATCATCGTCGTGTGCTGCTTGCTTATTAGTCTCCCCGGGGCCGTCGAGCCTTAGCGAGAGTGAGCCGTAGGGAAGCCTCCCAAGGGCTTTTAAACGATTTGTGGAACGGAAACAGTTTTCCAGCTTCCCTGCCTGCCTACCTGCCTGCCGATGGGAGTTGGCAAAGTTTAATGATTCCGGTTTGGTTGCCGACAGGCGGTGTTCGCGCCACCTTGGCACGGCGCCGCGTCTTGGTCGCGTCTCCGCAGTGGCGGAGAAAGATATAACATTTTCGGGCCCGGCCCCATCGACTCGACTCGGCTCGTTTTATGATTCAATCGCCTCCGTGAACTAATCAGAACCGTGTCGGAGGTTGTGGCCGTCGATGGTTATGGTTATGGTGGATTAGGTTCAAAGGGAAATTTGTCCGCACTAAGCGCCTGTGGTCTGTGCCGAAATTACTAACAGTCCTATTAGAAGAAGCCCGATGGTAATTAGAGCCGAGGAGTCTCAAAATGGACGATGAGTACATGAAACCTGCTTTGAAACTAATTTTTAGAACTGTTCTTACGTGCAGTTAATCGTCTCAAATTTAGCTTAGTAAAGAGAGGTTGGAGCTAATGATAACGGATGGTTTTGGTGTGGTGTAAGCTAATCGAACTCGACACCAAATTATTGCCCTATCAAACCTCTTCCGACACGTAGTCGATAGAAAATGTGAATCCTTCCGAACAGTAATTGGGCCGTGGGTCAAGCACATCCTAAGGAGGTCACCCGTAAGGAGATGCAAGCGAAACTTTGCTGCCTAATATGTTTATCTTGCTGTGCAGGAACTAAGATGCTCCGGTGTGGCCCCGAATTTCCAACAAGGAGCAGAGCAGCACAGCAGCTCTGCACCGGCAGCGGCGGCAGTGAAGTCGTGGTCAAAGTTTTGGCGAACAGATTAAGACTGTTAGACCATAAAGCTGCAGGATCTTTCGTACTTGGTGGTTGGCTCTCGGCTTAGGAATGGACCAAAAGACGCCATGAGACTGCAAGACCTTTCGGGCGATGTGGGAGAAAAAAAAATTTGCTCAGTTATCCTGTACTCTATCCTGCCCGTTTTGGAATGGAGCATTTAAGCTGCTCCGGCACCGCAAATGGGCTGCACAACCGGCCGGGACCGACTCTCGTTAATGATTTTTCGCCAGCACGTGCGGTGTGCTGTGAAGTTTTAATACAAAGATTAAAAGGATCGGCCGGTCACACAGCCTGTCGTAGGTAAATAAACCCCCAAACGTTTGCCCTTTAGGAGGCCTTTAATTATGCAACGAATTCGAGGAAGAGACTTTCCTTCAAAAACTGCATACATTTCTTAATAAGCCTGTTATCGTCTGCGCTCCAGCTTGTAACGAAAAAATGTATCAGCTTAACACACGTTTTGCTCTATGTGTAACTTCCCCATTTATTCGACTTTGCCTTTAAAGAACGCGCTGAAAGAAAATTCCTTTCTGGCACAAAAACACGATCCTATGGTCTTAAAATCGGCGCCGTCGCCGGAGCGTCTTAAGCGAAAGGTCTTTATGCTTAATCCAATCTTGGAAGCTCGTTTGGCGAACAGAGAGTGCATTCCCTATTGGTCCCAGGACTCCCCCCAAACCGGCCACCCGGAAAGTGCTGATTTGAAAAGTTCGAAAATTTGAAACGACTTTCAATGGGGAACCGGTTGGGAACGCACGACGGTGCATAGTGCCGAAGTCGACCGAAAGAACCTTTCGATGGGAGTTGAAAACACAAATGAAGCTCCGGACTCCCGGG